>NC_061508.1:90291226-90379512 GCF_022539505.1 Lolium rigidum
TCGCTAGCAGGAATTCCGGCGGGTAAACCGGCTCGCCGACCTAGGTCCGGTTGGTCCGTCCTATGGCCCGGCGTTGCGAATTTTGTTGCCGATTTGCCTCACAGAAAACCTTTCAAACGGCTATTTTTCTCCCTTGGACTATAAATAGTCTTTCTCCCTCCTTGTGGAGTCAAGGTCAACCATTATATTTACTCTCTTTCTCTCTTATACTCGATTGTTGAACCTCAAAAGCTTGCTTCGTCTCTATTTCCTCCCATGATTCTTGCATCTTCTTGAGGGATTTGAAATAGAAGATCTAAATCTACAATCTTCACCAATCAATTCATCCTCTAAGTGAGGGGAACTCTTAGGATTTAGATCTTGGAGTCATTTGTTCATTTCATCCATTGTTCTTCCTCTCTAGTTTCTCCATAGCATTTGTTGCTTTGGTGGGATTTGAGTGTGAAGGGTCTGAGCACCCTTGATGTTCTTGCCTTTGCTTCTTTGCATTAGTGTTGATCTCTTCATTACGATTAGTTCGAGTGAGAGACCATGAGCTTGTTACTGTTAGAGGGGTTACCTCCTAGTTGGCTTGGCGGTTGGTGCTCCGGTGACCTTTCACGAAAGATTGTGAAGAGGCATGGGCTTCTCCTTCGTGGAGATTTTGAAGTGGTTGTGGAGCTTGCCATCTCCGGGGTGGAGGAAAAGCTAACCATAAGGGAAAGGCCTTTGTACTTCGTGCTATTGGCTTGGAGAAAAAGGTGAGCCTTCGTGGCGTTCTGGAGACCTTCGTGGTAGCCCGCCTATCTTCAACCTAACGTACATCACTTCGTGTGAAGGAACACAAGAATACGTCTTCGTCTCCGCGTGCTTCCGTTATTTCTATACCCGAGTTTATTTTCCTTCTGATAGCCATCGAGTTTGAAGTACTTATATCTTGCTATCACTTGTGTTACATCTATCTTGTGTCTATCTTGCTTAGCTTGAGGGATTGTTGTTGCACTTCGTTGAGCATAGCATATTTAGATTTTGTGCTTGTAAAATAAATGTTAGTTTTATTTCCCATTCTTACGAAACTAAACCGTAATAGTTTTTAAAACGCGTACTCACCCCCTCTAGGTGAAAACTCGTCCTTTCACCAACATAATATCATTTTATAGACACCAAGGATTCATATAGACAAAAGGACAAAAGAAAGAAAAAATACCCTACCATAATGTCCAATGACTCGCAGCATCATCAAAACAACCACCAAAGACATTGCTCGTACTACAAAAGAAGTTCTCCAATAACCACACCTCTAGGAAGAGAACAATGCACAAATGATATCATCACCCAATCCTATCAGATCATAGGTTTCACCATAGAGAAAGTTGAATATTTACAAACAATTCCCTCAACAAGAAAGTGGCAAAAAACCCTCATTATTGCACAATCAATGAAGATCATATGCAGGGTTCATGTACCTCGAGACTTGGTACCCGAAGAGCGCCACCAAAAATAGAGACATGTGGTGATGCTGCCCTACTCCTACAAATCACCAAACCCTAGGCTCACTACCATCACACATAAGGTTTTGACGTGGAAAAAGTCCCGCAAAAGAAACCGTACACGCAGAGCGTCCTATGAAGCATCATGTACAACTCATCCAAAATCACAACTTTGACGATGCAAAGCAGTCTCGAACTCCACATAAGCCTTGAAAATCCCTTCCTCCACCAGTTTGGGCCGCACATGAGCCGCCATCGTCCCGACCTCCCGACCAGATTGGTTGTCTATGGCCATACGGTGGCTGGCGGTGGCCTGCACTAGCAATTCATGGAGGATGCATCCAACAAGACCGGCCCGACCAGATTGATAAGTTGGAGTTGATCGGTGAACGACAATCAACGGTGGACAAACATGAGGAGGCCTAAGCTTGCATCCAAAATGGGGCAAACAGAAGATCAAAAGAAAACACAAGAAGAAATCCAGTGTGAGAAGGAGCCGTGCCATATGTTGCGAGATGGCATCCTCTGGTGGCGTCGTGGCGGTGGGGAGGAGAGCGAGGAGATGGCCAACGGTGCGGTGTCATATGTACGATCGCCTCCTGAGTCCCACTCCCTCCTCCGCCTTGTGGCTCATGAGGTACCATTTCATTCCATTCTACAAAACCTAAGCGGCCAACTAGCAGTCAATTGACAGAAAGTGGCCTTTCCGGACAACGATCGTTTAATAGCATTTCCCGAACCATGGCTACTTTGATAGCATTTTCAAAATACGGTAATTGTTTGATATATTTTAAGAATTTTCTCACCATAGATATAGGGTGTGTACTTTTGAATTTATAAATACAGTGTAATTCGAACTAATTGTCAAAGTTGCAGTAGGGAGGAATGGCCATAAAACGAAGAAGATGCTGACTTGAGGTGGGGCCTGAATCTAGGGCTGTCAAAAATATTCGGGCTCGACAAACCGTTTGAACTCGACTCGTTATAAGTTTGGCTTGAACTCGGCTCGACACATAAACAAGCCGAACTCAAACTTTGCTTCAGGCTCGCGAGCTTGGCGAGCTCGAACACGAACTGTTCGATAATGCTCGTCTATGAAGTCATTTTCCTCTGAATATCGTATAATCAGGGCTGCTCACGATTGTCTTGATTGGTAATACTCCCGTACCTTCAAAAACAAGTAAAAAGCCCATCTAAAGTTTGACCCAAGTATCGTGGAAAGCCCAAAGACGGTGCAACTCATTAGGCCGAACCTTATTTCCTTGTGCGCTGTACGCTCTAGGCTGTAGCTTCGTTACCTTCTTTAGTACCACATCGCTTAGCTATAGAAAAACGTGGTGGATACTGGCTATAAATAGAGAGCATGTGTGCCAGGTTGAATGAAGGCGCGATAATAACGTACGCATGCTGCGGAAACGTTGTAACATGAAAAAAGTCGCTAGCTCGCGAGCCTCTAACGAGCCATACGAGCCGAGCTCAAATCCAACTTTAAGCTCGCGAGCCAAGCTCGAGCTCACTTGGAAGCTCGAGGTACAAAACGAGCTCGAGCCGAGCCGGGCAGTATTCGCTCGAGCTCGGCTCGTTGACAGCCCTACCTGAATCAGTTTACAACTTCTTTTTGCCTTTAATGATCACCGCTCCTTTTACATGTTCCCATGGCCCTTTATTCTGCACCAAAATATGTATACTTGTACGCGAGTCTAGTAGCTAGTACTGGTAGTATTATACTCTACCGCGGGAAAGACATTCTTCTTCCGAAACGTGCTCTCCATATTCATTTCCGATCATCTCCGTACGTACCATCCAAAAGAAGACAGACATCCGTGTTTAGTCATCGCCTGACGGAACACGACACATTTGTACATCGTCGGCGCCAGCTACGGCGTTGACAAAGTTACCTCATATGATTTGGCCGCCAAGTACCTCTCCCCCCTCCTCTCCTCTCAAAAAAAAAAAAAAAAAAAAGATTTGGCCGCCAAGTACATTTTCTGTGTGACTACCTACGGTCCTGCCGGGTTGTTTCGTCACTCGGCAACGCTGCGCCGTTGGCTCCATGTTCCATGTTACCCTTGTCCGTGCTCCAGCACCCCATTGGCACCCAAATAAAGAGCATATCTGCTGTTCCGATAAATCATTCCACCAGAAGGAAAAAGAGGGGAACATATTCTTCACGCACACCGGCCGGCGCTTTGGAACTATATATACAAAGGAAGAAAAAAAACAAGCACACGCGAAAAAGGAAACCCTTTTCCGGTTTTCGATTTTATACAAGTGACGAAAGGAGAGGTGACCGGGTTTCGACGGGGAGAAGCTGTCGGTGATCACCGGCCGGCTCGGGTCACCGCCGCGCACCGGAGAATTTTGGATTATGCCACAAACGGGCGGGCGAGGCGATCTCGCTTTTGCCCACACCACGACCTGGTGAGCTAGCAGAGTAGAAGTGGCTGCACCGACGACTGGTACCGCTCGGCGCACGGCCGCGTTGGGCGACACCTGCCGTTGCCCGTATGTGCCACCGCCCGACAGACGGTATAAATACGCTACGTACGGCACAAGTTAGAAGTTACACCATGGCACGTAGTACATGTGCAGGACGGTAGCATGAATTTCGCCCAGCTACGACGGTGTACACTACTCGCGAATGTCTACGGCATGAGTGCTTGATGAGGAACCAGCAGACAAATCCGAACATTCATTTGCTCCAGTACCCCCACACCACACCACGCTAGCCGTCACCCTCACCCTCTCTCCGCTCGCCCCCCCCGAAAACCCTAGCCGCCTCCCGCGCCGCCGCCGGCGCACCGCGCGAGCAAAGGCGGCGGGGCGTGGCGGCGGCGGCGGGCTTCCCTCTTGACGTGGCGAGGACGACGGGCCGGGGATCCCCTCGATGCTTGCGGCGGTAGACCCCCTGCCCATGTGTGATGGGCGGGCGGCGGCGGTCGGAGGAAGGGCGACGAGCGCTGCCGCGGCCTCCCCCGCCTCCGTCGGTGCACACCGGTGGTGGATGGTGGGGGACGGGCTGCGCCATCCCTCCCTTTCTTGCCGGTGCGGGGTGGTGACCTCGGGATCTTCCGCGGCACGAGGACGCCGGGGCGGCGGCCTCGGGTTCGACGGAGGAGGCGGCCTTCTTCTTCGTCGGAGGTGGTCGGCCGGGCTGGTTGTCTTGTGTGGGGGATCATGGGATCTCACACAGGTTTCCGGCAATGGTGATCTAGTCTGGGGTGTCATGGCGGCCGGTGAAAACTGAGCCTCGACCTCGGTCTTGGCGGATGATGGCGGCGCCGGTCGATGTCGTCACCTTGTCGAAGGTGTCATCTTTGTCCCTCTTGGCACTACACTCGGCGAGTTGGGGATGCGCGGCTGCCGGTGAAAACCGTGCTCCGACCTCAGTTGGCGGACGATGGCGACGTGTCACGCCGCTACCTTCTTGAAGGCATCATCGTCGCAGTCTGCGGTCTCTCACTTGTGCTGCTCCGGGGGAAACCCTAGGTCTGGGTCTCCCGGATGGCGGCGCGCCCTGCGTCGTTCTACCTCTTGGGGCATCGCTTTTGGAGCAGCTGCTGGATGTTGGCGGTTTTCGGTGGAGTGGTGTTCATCTACCACATTGTTGGCGCCGAGTCTCAGTGGCATGGTGCTGCAGGGTATCAACGAAAGATGCGGGATGATGTATAGGTGCAGGATGGTGGAGTTGTCTGGCGTCATGGTGGCATCGACGGCAGGTCTTGCAAGGTTAATGCGATTATCTCTCTTGAAGATGGAGTCAAGGAAGACGGCGGGAGCAACTCCTGTGGCGTGGGCGTTGGCGTGCGGCGAGAGTCACGCTTGGTCGGATGTGCTTCTCACCTGCTATTGGGCGGTTTGGAAAGGCATTTAGTTTGGATGATGTGAGTTGGTGTATTGTCACCCTCTACATCCCACTGTAGGTATAGTTAGGTTGCTTCGAGATTGATCTTTTGTATTGTTTCTTGTAAGGTTTCGTGAATAATCTAATAAAAAGCCGTGTGCATCCTTTGGATGCAGAAGCTGGGGCAATATTTCCCCCATTTCGAAAAAAAAAGAGTGCTTGATGATGGAGCTACTACCATGGACGGCCAATATTACAAGACAAAGTAGCACGACATTAAATCGAGGTAGGCGGCTCGTCTGCCGCCGCCTGACCGTCCGTACGTCTTTCCGTTCCTTCCTGGTCGCCCTTCGTCGATGTTGCCACCGCCCTCCTCTCTCGGTCGCCAATCGTCGATGTTCCGCAGTTTTTGAATGCGCATTTCTTGCAAGGTGGCGTCACAATAGAACATATACACCGTCTTTACCTCATCGTCCATGTTCGACGTGTTGGCGGTCAGGTTCATGAAATCCCCCTTCCTCTTCTTTACTGCAACCCTCGTCGTCTCAAGCTCGATCTTCTTGTCTTGCGTCTTCAACATGGACACCCACCTTTCATTGGTTTCTTGAGCTCGGATGATCGAGATCGCCATGATCTCAGCCTTCCACTTGTCAATGAGGATTGCACCACGTACGATGATGCCGCTTGAGCGACCGCTGCTTTGGCCTTCTTGTTGCCAGTAGGGAGGCGTGCTGAAGTGGCCAAGGGCGCGTCCAAATCAACGATGTTTTCGATGGCCTTATTCAGTATGATGCGAGTGAGCCTCCATTTAACACAACCCTTAAGTTCTGTGAAGGAATGCATCAAGTTGAAGCCTCTTACTTCGTTGTGGGATCTATACACTACTAGTGCAATAAAGTTGGAGCCTCTTCCTTTGTTACGCGATCGATACATTACTAGTGCACAATCGAGTTGAAACACGATTGATACATTACTAGTGCACAATCAAGTTGGCCCTTAGTGTTGGAGCCACTATTCGGCCTTGCCCATGGAATGCGTTGACAACGTGTTGTATGATTCCCCACCGGGTTGACATGGCCTTTTGAGTCCTCTTCATGTGCATCACACGGTACTCTTGGTCGACGATCTTGCGCTCATTAAAATTGGTTTTGATCCTCATCCAATAGGTGCCACTTGTTTGATTCACTTCGGTGATGGGAGCAATACTCACTGCCTCACATGAATCACACAAGCATTGGTCTTCAAAAGGCTTCTACTTGGGCCCTTGGTGACAACCGACCTTCTTCTTCCCCTTCCCACCAACGCCGATTTTTTCTTCCTCCAACTCATCATCATCATCATCATCACCCTCTCACACCTCCTCTTCATCTCCCCATCCTCACCCTCCTCCTCCTCATCGATGTTGCAATGTGTGGCGCCGCTGGCCTGGGTGCCACCATTTATGATGTTGACCAAGGTGGCGCTCCCATCCATCTACGCATAAACATAAAATGCGAGCGTGATCAACGGCCCCGACTTCATTGTGTGAAAACACGAACCCAAAGAAGGATCTCCCATACCTCGGAAGTCAAGAAGCGACCTGTCGTCATTCCATCGAACATGTCGTCAACGTTTCCACCTTGAGCGTTGAACCCGCTGGTAGTCACGACGAGAGTGCCAAACTCGAGTGGCTCCCTTCGGGCTAGCATCCCTTGCAAGCCCGATCTGTGGCAGGTACGGTTGAGGTCAAGGGGGCGTGGAAGGTGGTCGGAGGTTCTCGACGAAAGGAGAAAACAAGGCGTTCAGGTTGAATCTATCGTGCTCGATGTGTCTGCATAGTAGAACGGGGAGGGGAATAACCTCATCGTGCATGCGCCTTTGTTGAACAAGGACGGGGAAGATGGCGATGCTACCCATGAGCGGTTCACCAACATGGTGCTGCCTTGGCTACCGCCGAGAGTCCCACTGGGAGCCCCCTTACCTTGGAATAGAACATGGTTCGTGGCTGCCCCCTTCTTGATGTCCGCCTTGATGCGCCGTGATTAGCGTTCCGCTATCGCGAATCTACGACGGACGAGGATGGCCTCACACTCGTCATCCGTCATCCCCAACGGATTCATCTTTGGTGGGGCCTGCCTGCACGGCTTAACGAAGGCCCCATTTACACCATTCGGACCCTTCATTGCCTCCTGCGCCTCCGAAGGTTTCAACAGCATGGCCGTAATGATGTGTGTGTGTGTGGGGGTGGGGGGGGGGGGGATCGGATTGTGTTCGAGAGAAATGAGGGAAGAGTACTAGCAGAGCGGGGGAAATGAAAAGAGAAAGAAGTAAAAGAAAATTGGTAGTCCAATAAAGATTCACATGTGTCAATAACATGGGTGGCCCAGCAGCTGCCTTGCCACATGTGTCTCACGCGCCTACCACGCCTCCTGTGGGTCGGGGGGGGGGGGGTTATCTGCGGACGCCGGACACGCTATTGTGCCACACGTAGACCAAAAAGTCTATTGGAAGGGTAACTAGACGTTGTCCGGCGTCCTCCAAATTCTTTTGAAGGATAGTTTTAGTGACGCGGTTAGGATGCCCTGCAAAGAAAAGTATGATGTAGTGCTACTCATTCGGTTCCAAATTCAAATTAAGTGGCGCAGCTTTTCTTTTTCAAAATGAGTAAATCTACACTAAACCATGTCCAAGTAAAGATGCGACACTTAGATTGAAATAGAGGATGTACTCCCTCGGCAATCTGCAACAAGTATTTACGGCGAGAGGGGGTAATATTTTTGAACAAACCTAGACCATGTTTGAAAGAGGGGATTATGCACAAATTCGTTTGTCAGTGGGTTCCAGTGGTCTGGGCATGACGTGTAGGAGTCTACGAGCGTCCTGCTGATTGTACCTGGCATTTAGGTAAAAATAATCTAGTGTGCACCTCCAAACTTGAGTTTGCACTAGAATAAATGGAACTTATTGTGTGATTGATTGATGACACTGCTAGCTATATATTGTCCCTATTTAAGCATTCGTATCGCTCGGCGTGTTGCATTGTGCATTTCTCCAGAAGCTCAATTCCATGTAGCTCAACTCCACAAAGGAAACCATGTTTTGAAGAAACAAATCTCACCAAAACCAACCTCCAATTAAGCGCCTCACCGTAGCACTTCATAATCCAACTGTCAAGTCCCGTTAAGGATCTACAATTGCTACTACTAATGCTGTTCAAAGTAGGCCATGATGGTGCGCCATGTGATCCTTTTGCTGACAGATTATGTACACCTCAGCGTACTCAATAATCTCAATTCTTTGGTTAAGGGGACTCCACCGAGGGATCTGCTAACGGTCGGTGAGGGGGGCTTTTCAGTCCTCACAATCATAGCATGAAATAGGCCTCACATCCTGACCAAGGAGGCTTCAATTAATTGAAGAAAAGTCTATTCAGGCAAATGGAATTCATACTCATTATTTGACATGTAACCACATTTTCATGTATACATAGACAATCGACATGTATCGGTGCATGCATCAGAGATGTCCCACACAGATTATACAGTTTTAGACAAAAGGCTCGAAATGAGCCTGGCTCTACAGGCAGAAGAAGTATAGAGAGAACATACAATTGAACAGCATGCTAGGTCAGAATAAAAACCTTAAAACATCGTCTTATTTTTGGAAAGTTCAGTCGTCCAATATAAGGACGTGCCAACCACGACCACCTTATTGCTTCCTCTACTAGCTGAGCCTGCAAAAAAACAAAAAAACAAAAACACATCGTAACCACATAGATAGCGCCAGCCAGCCACAGGAGTAGGTGAACTAGGTACTGACCTGGAGTCACGTTGGAGGCACGTCCAGAGGGTGAGCCAAGATCAAGCACACTGGCTGAAAACGCCAAGAGACCACACATCTTCTTTAGCAAATATATGGATCCATAGGTGGCATGAATGATGATGATGAGATCATGAGAAAGCAATGTTTCGTTCACCTCCATTAGGGGTGAACAGAGGGAAGCCCTAGCCGTTTGAATCTGATCATGATGTGCAGCAGCAGCAGCAGGGAACATGGAATAAAGGGGAAAATATTTGTGTTGCGCATCAGATGGAGCAGCAGGAAGCACTATGCTAATGATTCCATCCACCCTTTGGTTCCAAGTATGTGTTAACTTCGAGAGTACAGCAGCAGGCAGTGATTCTCTAACCAGACCTGTCATCAACGTCCATTGCACACGTAAATTTCTCCCGATGAAAACTTCAATTAAAACGGTTACATCAACCTCAACGTCTGTTGGAAAAGAACTGAAGAAGATTAGCTACAGTTCTTTCAAAGCTACCATCAGGTAAGATGTTAGTGTCAGAGCAAGGAGATTGCTTCATAACTTTTCAGTAAACACAACACGCTTGCAACATAAGTTACTTCCACTGTCCACCTTTTGATGGCGATGTGCCTTATCAGGGTGAAACAAGAGGCATCCGGTAAAGAATTGAAGCTCTTTCGAAAGCTTTCCATCTATGCAAACGTTGAAACCTGTACTCATGTTGGGGGTACAAGATATCTACAGGCCACCGAAAAGTTCATACATAGCTGGAAGATGAAACCTTCTAAAAAGAGCACGCGGGGAGAGCAGATCTACATCAGGGTGTTAAACAAACTTGCCCAAAGGACCAATGTTTGTAGACTGTAACGTTAAGAAACAACAAGCATGTGCAGGGACATGTCATCTCTTATTTGGTAGAGCAAGCATTGTATGAAATCGACTCAACAAAAAATTTCTTTTGGTTTTCATATCCATAAAAAATTTGTGTATGAAATCGACTCTCCACAATAAACTGACAGTGCATCAGAAGGTATTGGACAATATTTAGATACATGCCACTCAGGTTTAACGCGCGAAGATTTCTAGTGTGGCCATAGATATAGCTGGCTTGTTACCTAACAGAATGTCGGAAATTCAATTCGGCTCCCGGGTGCGTATGCTCCCTCTACCAAAAAAACATATTTCGAAATGTCAAAAAATTTGGATAAAAAATTCTACGTGTACAGAATGTGAAGTATTACAGTAACCAAATTTCAACTTGCCAGCTTTAGACATTAAACAAAAGACCACTGTCACACCTGCATATACTTGTGGCCCATAACAAGCGGAGTTAGATCTATCGTCTTCACTGTTTTGTTTTGTAAAAAGTCAACAATTCAGGAACACAAGATACGATTGGCGCATAACTATCTTCATAATATTTTATTCAGTTACAGTTAGATTTTATGGTTAAGCATGCTTACCAGAACTGGTAAAGAGACTGCAGTTTAAAGAGTCTCGACAGTCACTGAAGGGATTTCTTGAATTTACTATTTCGCAGTTTGGTAGGTCAAATTTCAACATCATCTCAAGCTGTAGCTATAATTAAACAGTAACTTTGTTTATATGTCAAATCATAAACAAAGAAATAAATAAATAGGCATGTAGTGAAATTCAGTCAGGATTACATTAGGAGACAAAAACTTTCTGCCAAAGATGTAGGGACAGTAATGGTGTCTGCAGAAGATAATTATATACCACGAGCAGGAGCAATGCATGCCTGGACACCAAAAGCTGCAGTAACAGTATAAAATGTTTTATACCCTTTTCGTGAATAGTATATAGATATTTTTGTTGGTAAAAAGACGGACACTATTCAGATCTAACAAACCATATGATGCTTGGTGTCAGGATACATTCGAAGAAAGCTGTGCAGCTCTCGAAGTGGCCTCCCAGAGGCAACTAAACGGCTGAAGTTCTGAGGAAGATCGATACGATGATCTGCAAATTTGAAAATTTTCACACTGCCAACTAATTTCGCAGCCTCTCATCCACCCACACTTCATGCATCGAGTGTCAACGGGACTGAACAGATACAGGCAACGCGTGTCAGCAAGTCTACACACATCATGTAGCCATATGGGTATGTTACATGTTAAGGCTCAAAAGGAGAAACCAAGGCATGCTTTAACATTATATTCAAATGGTTAACGGTAGCTAGGTAAGCATCAGCCGAGCCAATGATTCCCTGGGGTAAACAGTTACGACTCTCTGTTTATCTTTCCAAGGCATGCCAGCTTATCCAACCTCTGACCTAGTGTACACAAATATCTGGGTCAAGATTAGGTATGGGCCTTTTCAGATTTATGGCTTCTTCCAGCACCTAACTGGGCCAAATAAGTATCCAAACATAGCAATATATTGTAGTTAAATATTCGTATGGTTTATAGTTGTTGGGCCAAAGAATATACAACATGGACATGCTGCCTTCCTGCCTAGTGCCTAGTATAACCTTATCGTAATGGTTCAGGGTGGCCTTGTGCCGGGAGTTGCTATATGCCGACCTGGTCGGCGCCGACCAGGTCCCGCACACCCGTAGCCGTTTTGTGGGCTTGGCCCAGTATTCGTATTTCAGTTCGTGTCGCACATCCCTGGCCGTTTTGTGGGCTTCGCCCAGTATCCATATTTCTGTTCGGGTGGCAGTGGCACACCTGACACCCCTGGTTGTTTCAGTTCGCATCCAACTTAGAAAAACGTTCAAAATTCGAAAATTATTCAAAATTTAAAATCAGTTCGCAATTCAGAAATCGTTTAAATTTCGAAAAATCGCTCAGAACTTGAAATTCGTTCAAAATCGAAATTCGTCCAAATTTCAAAAAAATTGTTCAAAACTCGAAATTCGCTCAAAATTCCAAAATACATCCAAATTTCGAAATTCGTTCAAATTTTAAAATTATTCTAATTTTGAAATCTGTTCATTCTTCGAATATGAACATTTTTTCAATTTGAACATTTCTTGAACATTTTTAAATTTTGATTTTTCTTTAAAATTTGAACATTTTCGAACATGAACATATTTTAAATTTAAACATATTTCGAATATGAACAATTTTTAGCTTTGAACAATTTTTAGCTTTGAACATTTTTTAGTTTTGAACAATTTTAAAGTTTGAACTTTTTGGATTTGAACATTTTTTAAATTTAAACGTTTTACGAATTTGAAAGAAGGGAAAAAGAAAAAAAAAGAATAAACAAGAAAGGGAAAAGGAAGAAAAAAAGCCGAAATGGGCCGGGCCCTATACCCGACCAGGGGTGTGCGGCATGCCGTACGCACCGACCTGGTCGGTGTATAGGATTTGCTCCTTGTGCCTGCCCTAGATTCCAAAGAAAAAAAAAACTTGGCGACACATCTCCCATTCGTATAAAACATAGATAGGCCCTATGCCAAGACTAAATGGCTGTATGAGGAGAATTTATTCGAAAAGCGCTTTTGGCTCCTGAGCTCCAATGCTCTCGCCACATTTTAAAATTAAAAAAAAAATTATAGGTTATCAAAAAATATGAAAACAATTCTGGAGATTGCCAGTGCCTACAATCATGCAAAATCTCAATTCGAAATTCTTTTTATTTTGTGCTAGACAAAAATGACAAAATATGATGTATTTTGGAGATTTGAAAATAACTACTCAGATCTACATTTTTATCATTTTTGTGTAGCTCAAAATATAAAGTATTTGAAATTGACTTTTCCACGTTTAACTAAAAAAATGATTTTTGATATTTTTTAAAAACGAAATCACTGGTGCCCATGTGCACCAAATCTCTGTCCGAATTTATTTGGCTTAAATGCTCAACTTTTCTATTTGGTGCAGCGGTGTATTTGTTATTTTCTCTAAAAACTGCAAACTACTTTGTTGCCATAAGTCATAACCAACCCAGCATTACATCTTGTAGCAGAAAAGCTATCAAAAAAGCCTAAACCAAACCGGAGGGTTCCATTAGTGAACTTCTGTGATACTAGTCTTGCTAATACAAAACTATGGAGATTCTATTTAGTGATAGAAGTATAGAACAATTAAGTGAATGTTGTGATAGGAGATGATAAACAGTTAACACTAAGACACCTAGCATCCAAGGGACCAAGTAAATGGCTAGACAAATTGGCACTAACATGTGAGACCAAATTAACTCTAGTCAATTCCTTCTTAGTTTGTACTCCTTCCGTCCCAAAATATAAGGCACACTTTTGTCTACGGCCTTTGATGCAACTTTATAAAAATCACTAATATATACTAAATTATATGAATTGAGAATGTATTGCTGCACTCATCTTGCAAATCTCTTTCACTGCATATATATTTATAAAAAGATTGACCAGAGAAATCTAAATGTGTCTTACATTTTAGGATGGAGGGAGTATCATATTTCAACATTGTTAACAAGACTGTGAACAAGCCATACCTCATGCGATCCTCGCAGCCACCAGAATCAGTTTTTCCCTGCTACTTCTGCCAACAAATCGACATACATGTAGAAACCTTAACCCATTTAAGAAGGGTGCCGCCGCCGCGTTAAGCCCCCAGCTCCTCCCTCCCCTGTCTCGCCACCGCCGAAGGGGGGCCGGCGAAGCCGCGCGCTCCCCGAGGAAGGTGGCGGCGGGGCGTTTCTTCCCCTACCGCGTCCCTGGCGAGGAGGAGCTCGCTCGGGCGCGGCTTAGGGCAGCGGGCGCGGCGGCGTACGGTGGGCTCAGCGGAGTGATGCGGGCGTGGCTGCTTGAGGCGGGCGCGGCGGCTCTTCCAGCCGCCGGCGACGCGTGGGACTCCGGCGGTCGAGGGTGGCCGGGCCAGATCTGGGCCTGGCGGGCCGGCTCGAGGCGCGGATAGCCGTGGCGGCGCGTCGACTGGCCGGCGCGGGGCCCCTGCGGTGTGGCGTCGGGTGGCCGAGACGGTGGCGCAGGCGGTGGTCGGCGGCGCGGCGGCCGGCGCCATGGGCGGGCCCCGATCTGGGCCTGCTAGGGCCGTGCGGGCCACGGGCGCGGTGGCGGCGTGGTGCTGGCCTGGCCCTGGGCCGGGAGGGCTACGCGGCGGCGGGCTTTGGTTGGCCACGAAGTTGCTGCAAGAGGACTGCTTTGGCGGCGAGGTTGCTGCGGGACGTCCGCGGCGGTTCTGCTTGGTGTTGTCGCGGTGCGCCGTGGTTGCAGGCCAGGGGCGGTGGCGCTCGATGGTG
This sequence comes from Lolium rigidum, assembly GCF_022539505.1. Lineage (NCBI taxonomy): Eukaryota > Viridiplantae > Streptophyta > Magnoliopsida > Poales > Poaceae > Lolium > Lolium rigidum. Next base: position 90,305,529 of record NC_061508.1, read on the forward strand.
GTGGTGTGCCTAGAGGAGGAGGTGGGTGAGGAGCGCGACGGGACGGCGGCTCCGGAATCCTCGGCGGTCCGGCGGCTGCGGTGGCCGCGTGGGCGGCGCGGCGGCCGAATCTTGGAGCTCTTGTCTGCGGGCTTCGGTGTTCGTCTTCGAGCTCCGCGTTGGTGTTGGTCGGCGTCCCCTCTATGTGGCGTTCCGGCGGTGCCCACGGTGCTCTTCGACGGTGCTCCGTTGGCTACAGGCGCGTTGCTCCGGGGGTCGCGATACGGCGGATGCAGGTGGTGGTCTGTGCCGGTCCTTGTTGGGCGGGCGCGAGTTTTTTGGGACTCTTGCTGGGCGAAAGCTTTGTCTTGGCGGCCGGCCAAGACCGACGACGGTGACCCCCGTGGGCGCCGCACCCTTCTTGAAGGCGTCGTCGAAGTGGGTGTCTCATGATCTCCGTCCGGGCTCTCCGGGGGAAACCCTAGATCCCTCGCGGGATCGGGCGTGGGCGGCGCTCTTGTGTCGCTTTGCCTCTTGGGGCCTCGCTTTGGACGTCCACCGGACAGAGTGGCTTGTGCAGTGTTTTGGTGGTTCGGCGGAGGCGGGTTCGTCTTCGGCCAGGCGGGGCGCGGCCTTGGGGTCGGCGTGGTAGTTGGAGCGGTTGCTCCGGTCTTTCGCCTCCGCCTGTTGCGTTGAGGTGTGGTGTCGACCTGGTTGGTCGTCGACCCGTGTGGAGCGCAGCCTCGGGGTTGGTGTGTGGTGTCGTGTTGTACGGTTTTTCGGCTAGTTTTCCTCATAAACGGGCCAACTCTTTTCTCCTATATCAATGAAAGGCAAAGCTTTTGCCTCGTTTCAAAAAAAAAAAAACTCACACTTCCTATGACCCTCTGTATACGATTACTGACTTTGGATGACAACAGCCATTGCAATTTGCAACATTGTTTTTGAAGAATTTCGGGGTGTGAGCTTTATGATCTATAGTGACTAGTAATGCCATTAGGTTTCTGTAGGAATATGAATCCACCGTAGCATCCGTAGTGCCAAGTCTGCCAAATAATATGGCTCATTCCACTAAATGGAACATTCAGTCGAAACACAACGGTGCAGCCATGATTCACGAACAATTTAACTGAAACAGGCATGGAACAGAAACAAAATTAGAAGACAACATTCAAAGTATATATCATGTTTGCCACTCTGCACTAAACAACACTCACGCTGTAAACTGTCTAGAGAAACAGGGACGGGGATACAGTTTTTCAGGCAGAGTCCAATCGTCTGGAGGAACATTGGAACAACACGCACCAGCCAGACAAGTTCATAATTCGGGGGACCTGATCGTCGTGCTATTCTGCGTCGGCTTCGGCCGCGGCGGCGAGCTCCTCCTGCTGGAGGCGCTCGAGGGGCTTGTGGTGCGCCCAGGTCGATCTCGAGGGTGAGGTCGGGCTTGGCATTGAGGCCGGCGCCGAGGATGACGACGGTGAGGAAGGACGTGACATAGCAAGGCGCCAAGGCACATACCAGTCCTCTCACTTACGAGACTCCCCGACGGGCGGCGGCGGCCAGCTGAAGGCGTGCCCCCTGGTGATGAGGATATCCCATCTATTGATACAACCGTTGTACCTACAGGCACACAAATACAAGGATCAATCACTCGAGCTCGTGCCAAACAACTTAACTATGAGGTACTTTCGTTTCTTGGAACTATTCCTCATAGACATGAGAATATGATGCTGCCTAAATCAGATATATTTGTTACTCTTAAGAATGATGGACCTAGCATGGATGAGGAGGACAAGCATTGAAGCATGATCACACATGGAGAAGATGGCAGCATGCATTTGAGGATTGAAGAGGACGCCGCAAGTGGAGATTTCAGAACTTTGAAGTCACCATAAGAAGAGATGAAGACATGGACGAAATATAGAGTTCTCCACTTCATAATTTCGTCCATATCATAATATGGTGTTGCGTCACCTTTAGTTTTGGGCCAGGCCCATGTCATTTTCGCAGGAATTAAGTCAACCACTTTTTAGAGTCCGTATTGAAGGGGGAAAGGCCTTCTAGGGTTTGGTTCGGCCACCATATGTATGGCTGGCCGAAACCCCACCTTTTTCTCCTTTAAATACCCCCATAGCCGTCACGTTTAGACTCAGATTTTGATTAGATTAAAAATTAGCTATCGCTGCAACTCTCGTGTACTTCTTTTGAGGCCAACACCCAGAACAAGACCGACTATTCGGAATCCCACCTTTTTCAATAAAGCTTTCATCTTTCATCCGCAATATTCTGATTGCATCATTAGTTCTGACTTGTTCTCGATTACAGGTAGGAATTAAGACCCTTACTGGTCAGGCTGATCGCGCATCCGCAAGATCAGTAACTCCCGGAGATTGTCCTAGCGATTGCATTGGCGCACGAGCTTTGCACGTGTAGTCGGATCGTCAAGCATGAACTCCACCAACAAATCGAAGTTATCCTTGTCTCATTGAAAGATCGGCCACCTTTGCCCTATCAAGTGGTATCAGATTTCAGGTTGCTCGGTGAGATTTTACTGTTTTCTTAGTGTAGATTGCATTTATCATCATACCCATAAACCACGAAAAAAAATACAGTTAGGGTTTAGATCATATCATCCCATAAATCCCCTGCCACGCCTTGCATTGTCTTTTCAGTTTTGCATAGTTGAATTTGTGTCTGCACCTTCGTGTCGAGTTGCTGGTCTTAGCGTCTAGTTCCTTTTAGAGTTTCGAATTCTGGTCATATTAGTCACGCCGCCGCCGCCGCTCGCACCATACGTAGATCACCGCCACCACTGCCATATACACCATCATATATACTTCCGACACTGCCATCTACACCACCATATATACTTCCGCCACTGCCATATACACCACCATATATACTTCCGCCACTGACATATACACCACCATATATACTTCCGCCACTGCCATATACTCAATCACATCCATGTGTCATATACCCTGTTCCCTACCGCGACACAGATTCGTGTTGTTTCTCTGCCGCGCCAGAGTCCGTATAGACTAAGGTTTTCCTGTTTTCCTTAATAGCTGTTGCCTTCTAATTTCATCCGTGTTGTAGAAAAAATTTCCATGAGATAAGTTTCGACCGCCAGTAAAGAATTGTGAAGGAGAGCAAAAAAAAATATCTGGAACCGCCTCCGAAAAAAATTTCTGGCTACATTGGTTTTTTCCCTTGGCGATCACTTTTCGCCACTCGCCGTTATAGCGACATTTTTTTGGCGCCTACGCGCTTTCCGGAGCAATTTCCAGAAATTCCGACAACAAAATTTTCTGAGGCTATACTGTTTTTAGACCTTGGGGATCAGTTTAAGACACTTGCCATCATAGTGATTTTTCGCACCTCGGGTCGCCACATCATCGCCACCTCATCGCTGCTAGTTGCTTGTGTGCCGCGCCGTGACCTCGTTAGTGTTCTAGGCTCGCGTCTCTAGTACGGACTAGCCTAGAACCAGACTATTATCAAGAATTGCAAACTGACATGATTCGTTGTGGTATTGTAGAGGATAATGAGGCTATGCTTGCATGTTTCTTTGGTGGTTTGAATAAAGAGATTCAGCATATTTTAGATTATAAGGAGTACAACACTATTACTCGCTTGTTTCATCTTGCTTGCAAAGCTGAACGTGAAGTGCAGGATCGTCAACCACCATGGAGAAGAGCTAATGTTTATGCAGGTCGTACATCGTCGTGGTCTCCGCGACAATCAGCGCCACCATCTCGTGGGACTGCACCAGCACCTACTACCTCCAAGTACACCGCGCCTGCATCACGAGCACCACCTGCTGCTGCTCCACCACCATCTGTTGGTCCTCCTCGGAGTTCATCTTTCATGGCCTCCACGGGGAAGACGCGCGACATCCAATGTCGCAAATGCTTGGGATTTTGACACATAGAGAGAGAATGCAGAATCAAGCGTGTGATGTTGGTGCGTGAAGATGGAGAATATGATTCTGCAAGTGACTTTGATGAAGATACATTGGCCCTTATTGCTGCACGTGATGGCGCCAATTCTGATTCTGAGAGAGAGATGGAGGTAATGGAAGCTGACACTGCTGATCAGTACAGGAGCTTAGTTGCACAGCGTGTGTTGAGCGTGCAATTGAGCAAATCTGAGCATGATCAACGCCACAATCTGTTTCAAACAAGAGGCGTTGTAAAAGAGCGAGCTATAAGGATCATAATTGATGGAGGGAGCTGCAATAATCTTGCTAGCGTTGACACGGTGGAGAAGCTTTCTCTTCCTACAAGACATCGCACACATCCATACTACATTCAATGGTTTGAGAGCTCTCGGAAGCTCAAGGTAACAAGAACTACACGTGTGCATTTTACTATTGGTACATATTCTGATTTTGTTGATTGTGATGTTGTACATATGCAAGTTTGTTCTTTGTTACTTGGTAGACCTTGGCAATTTGATAGAGAATCTGTTCATAATGGTAGAACTAATCAGTATTCTCTTATGCATGATTGAGAGAAAATTGGTCTCAAACCTATGACTCCTGAACAAATAGTAAAAGATGATCTTGCTAGAGCTAGTAGAGTAAAAAACGAGGAGAAACATAAGAGTGAAAATCAGATTGTTGCTGCAAATTTTGTACCACATAAGACTAATACTAAATCTGATTCGAACCATGCTACTGAAATTCGTTTGAAAAATCCTTGTTTGCTTGCTAGCAAATCTGATATTGCTGAACTTGATGTGAACACTACTCAATGCTATGCTATTATTTGCAAAAAAGTTCTGTTTTCATTTGAGGATGTGCCTCCTTCTTTGCCACCTGCGGTTGCCAACCTTTTGCAGGAATTCATTGATGTGTTCCCACAAGATGTTCCACCTGGACTACCACCTATCCGTGGGATAGAACACTAGATTGACTTGATTCCAGGTGCTTCGCTGCCCAACCGTGCACCATATCGTACCAATCCTGAAGAGACCAAAGAGATTCAGCGACAAATTCAGGTTCTACAAGATAAAGGTTACATTCGTGAGTCTCTTAGCCCATGTGTTGTTCCTATTATCTTGGTACCTAAGAAAGATGGTTCTTCACGCATGTGTACTGATTGTAGAGCTATTAATAATATTACCATTCGATACCGTCATCCTATACCTCGTTTAGATGATATGCTTGATGAATTGAGTGGTTGTATTATGTTCTCTAAAGTTGATTTGCGTAGTGGTTACCACCAGATTCGTATGCAATTAGGAGATGAATGGAAAACAGCGTTTAAAACTAAGTTCGATTTATATGAGTGGTTAGTAATGCCTTTTGGTTCAACTAATGCACCTAGTACTTTCATGAGACTGATGAACGAAGTTTTACGTGCTTTTATTGGACGTTTTGTGGTGGTATACTTTGATGATATTCTGATTTATAGCAAATCTTTGGAGGAACATTTGGATCATTTACGTGTTGTTTTCAATGCTTTACGTGATGCACGTTTGTATGGTAATCTTGAGAAGTGCACCTTTTGCACCAATCGAGTTGCGTTTCTTGACTATGTTGTTACTGCGCAGGGAATTGAAGTTGATCCAGCCAAGATTGAGACAATTGAGAGTTGGCCGCAGCCAAAGACGGTCACACAAGTGAGGAGTTTTCTTGGCCTCGCTGGTTTCTATAGGCGCTTTGTGAAAGATTTTGGATCCATTGCTGCGCCGCTGAATGAGCTTACCAAGAAGGATGTGCCCTTTGTGTGGGGCGATGCACAACTAGAAGCCTTCATTATTCTGAAAGATAAGTTAACACATGCTCCATTACTCCAACTTCCTGATTTCAATAAGACTTTTGAGCTTGAATGTGATGCTAGTGGAAATGATTTGGGAGGTGTGTTATTACAAGAGGGCAAACATGTTGCATATTTTAGTGAAAAATTGAGTGGGCCTAGTCTGAACTATTCTACTTATGATAAAGATTTATATGCGCTGCTCAGACATTAGAAACTTGGCAACATTATTTATGGTCTAAAAAATTTGTTATACATTCTGATCATGAATCTTTGAAGCATATTCGTAGTCAAGCTAAGTTGAAGTCGCCATGCAAAGTGGGTTGAATTTATTGAGTCTTTTCCTTATGTTATCAAACACAAAAAGGGTAAAGATAATGTTATTGCTGATGCTTTGTCGCGCCGTTATACTATGCTATCTCAACTTGACTTCAAGATTTTTGGATTAGAAACTATAAAGGAACAATACTCGCATGATGCTGATTTTAAAGATGTGTTGCTGAATTGTAAAGATGGTAGAACATGGAACAAATTCGTCCTCAATGATGGATTTGTGTTCCGTGCTAACAAGCTATGCATCCCAGATAGTTCCGTTCGTCTTTTGTTGTTCCAGGAGGCGCATGGAGGAGGATTGATGGGTCACTTTGGTGTGAAGAAGACGGAGGATGTACTTACTGCACACTTCTTTTGGCCACGTATGCGTCGAGATGTTGAGAGATTTGTGGCACGCTGCACTACATGTCAAAAAGCTAAGTCTCGACTTAATCCACATGGTTTATATATGCCTCTTCCTGTTCCTAGTGTACCTTGGGAGGATATTTCTATGAATTTCGTTTTGGATTTGCCTCGTTCACAGAAGGGGAGGGATAGTATCTTTGTTGTTGTGGATAGGTTTTCTAAGATGACACACTTTATTCTATGTCACAAAACTGATGATGCTACCCATGTTGCTGATTTGTTCTTTCGCGAAATTGTGCGTTTACATGGTGTGCCAAATACTATTGTTTCTGATCGTGATACTAAGTTCCTTAGCCACTTTTGAAGATGTTTATGGGCTAAATTGGGGACTAAATTGCTGTTTAGTACTACATGTCATCCCCAAACTGATGGACAAACTGAAGTAGTAAATAGAACATTATCTACTATGTTGCGGGCTGTTTTGAAGAAGAACTTAAAATTTTGGGAAGAATGTTTACCTCATATTGAATTTCTTACAATCGTTCGTTGCATTCTACCACTAAGATGTGCCCTTTTGAGATTGTGTATGGTTTTGTTCCACGTGCACCTATTGATTTATTGCCTTTACCATCTTCGGTGCAAAATGATTTAGATGCTACACAACGTGCTGAATTGATATTAAAATTGCATGAGACTACTAAATACAACATAGAACGCATGAATGCTAAGTATAAAATTGCTGGGGATAGAGGAACAAAGCATGTTGTGTTTGATGTTGGTGATCTTGTTTGGTTGCATTTGCGCAAAGATCGTTTTCCTGCATTGCGCAAATCTAAGCTAATGCCATGTGCCTCTGGTCCTTTTAAGGTGTTAGAGAAAATAAATGATAATGCATATAAACTTGAGCTTCCTGCAGAATTGGGTCCGGTTAGTCCTACATTTAACATTGCAGATTTGAAGCCTTACTTTGGTGAAGAAGATGAGTTTTCGTCGAGGACAACTTCAATTCAAGAAGGGGGGCATGATGAGGACATCCCATCTATTGATACAACCGTTGTACCTACAGCCACACAAATACAAGGACCAATCACTCGAGCTCGTGCCAAACAACTTAACTATCAGGTACTTTCGTTTCTTGATACTATTCCTCATATATATGAGAATATGATGCTGCCTAAATCAGATATGTTTGTTACTCTTAGGAATGATGGACCTAGCATGGATGAGGAGGACAAGCATTGGAGCATGATCACACATGGAGGAGATGTCAGCAATCATTTGAGGATTGAAGAGGACACCGCAAGTGGAGATTTCAGAACTTTGAAGCCACCATAAGAAGAGATGAAGACATGAACAAAATATAGAGTTCTCCACTTCATAATTTCGTCCATAGCATAATATGGTGTTGCGTCACCTTTAGTTTTGGGCCAGACCCATGTCATTTTCGCAGGAATTAAGTCAGCCACTTTTTATAGTCCGTATTGAAGGGGGAAAGGCCTTCTAGGCTTTGGTTCGGCCACCATATGTATGGCTGGCCAAAACCCCACCTTTTCCTCCTTTAAATACCCCCATAGCCGTCACGTTTAGACTCGAATTTTGATTAGATTAAAAGTTAGTCATCACTGCAACTCTCGTGTACTTCTTTTGAGGCCAACACCCAAAACAAGACCGACTATTCGGAATCCCACCTTTTTCAATAAAGCTTTCATCTTTCATCCGCAATATTCTGATTGCATCATTAGTTCTTACTTGTTCTCGATTACAGTAGGAATTAAGACCCTTGCTGGCCAGGCTGATCGCGCATCCGCAAGATCAGTAACTCCCGGAGATTGTCCTAGCGATTGCATTGGCGCACGAGCTTTGCACGTGTAGTCGGATCGTCAAGCACGAACTCCACCAACAAATCGAAGTTATCCTCGTCTCATCGAAAGATCGGCCACCTTTGCCCTATCACTTGGGCTGCTCCTCGTGCCCCTGCGTCGTCCACCGCCCCACGCTGTCCCCGCCCTCTCCGCGCACCCGAGCCGCGCTCGCATCATGCCCCCCGGCCCCCGCAACCGCGGCTGTCAAGATCGCCCACATCGAGGATCGCCTCATGTTTGAGAAGGGGTGGAAAGGGAATAACGGATTGGATGCTGATGCACCCTCCGTCCCCACCCACCCACCAAGAGCGTCTCAATTTTATCAAAATTGAAATATATATACTACCTTTGTCCATAAATAGATGTCAAAAGTTTGTCTAAATTCGAATGTATCTAGACACTTTAGTGCATAGATACATCCGAATTTAGTCGAACCTTCCGACATCTATTAACAGACGGAGGAAGTACTGTATTTAATTTTTAACAAAGTTCAGACATTTTTGGTGAAACGAAGTACTCCTATTTATCCCGTTTTTATACATCTCAATTTTGACCAAACAAACGACTTCTCACAAAACTAGCCGATGCTTATTCCTCAGATACCATCATTGTTTTCCAATCAATAGATTTGGTCTCACTAAGAATGAAATCGAAGTTGTACATGCTTCCGTTAATAAATTTTGCAAAAAAGGGCTTAATATGTTCGGCCCTATACCCATTGGTGCCGACTTGCACGACATCGGCTCCATCATTCGCGTTGATGAAAATAGCTTCGTTGGGGTTAGATGAGGCATTAGTTTCGCATAGGGGTTAGATTTGGCAAAAATAAAAAAACTAGATGAACAATGCTCTTCCCACATCCTTTTTTTATAATTCAAAACAAATAAGGATACAAATATAAATATTGCCAAGTGAATGTTTTTGACAATAAGGTGGAGTGGATGCTACTTGCGGCACGAATGCAGATAGGATACTTTTCTCAAATTGAAAAGGATAACTAGAGTAGGGTCTTATAATGAGTTAACTGTAGAATGATAGAGAAATAATATATTGATATAACACGCTTCATGTTTATAGAACGATAGAGAGATAGAGAGATAACCATGTTCGGCTAGAATTGCGAAATTTCGCTTAAATAATTTTATGCGGATGGGAATACATCCAGTATCATATCCACATTTGCTTCAAAATTTAATACCACATTCATATTTGTAAAACAACTTCGGATATTTACCACATTCATTTCTATTGCCGTTCGAATTCAAATATTACCTCATCTATTTTTTTATTTCTCGAATCTAAATGCTAAATATTCAGATTATCCATTACTACTCATTTAGATTTGAGATTGTACATAATAGCAGAACCGTGGAAGAGTGAAGAGAGGAGACGAATGAAAACTGATTTGGGTCCCGGACTTCAGTGCTCTCACCATTAAAAAAATAAAAGATATTTTTACAAGTTATTAAAAAATATGAAAGTAATTCTCGAGATCGTCACTGATACATCTCACAGTCGTGCAAAATCTTAACCTAAAATTATCTATTTAATGCTAGATAAAAATGTCAAAATCTAATATGTTTTGGAGATTTGAAAATTACTACTTTGATATACAATTTTGTCATTTTTGTGTAGCTCAGTATATAAAGTGTTTGAAATTACACGTTTGTAACTCAAAAATATGGTTTTTGATTTATTTTTTTAAGAAACGAGACCTCAGGTTTCCATGTGCACCAAATATCTATCTACGAAGAGTTTGTTACTTTGCGGGCCTCTTATTCTTTTTGGTGTAAACTTAATTAGGAGGCAAAATCTGGAAAAAGGACCGTGGGCTTATTATAGTTTGGTGAACATGGGCTTTACTTAGTTAATTGGACCACTCATACTACCGGCTGGTTAAGAAAAGATAAAGGAACAGCTGTGGGCGATCTGGTTTGCTCGTCGCAAGATCATCCATGAAGAGGAGTTTCAAAGTCCCCTGTCAACGCACATGTTTATCCAGAGCTACCTCCGCGACCTTGCCATCTCATCCAAGGCGGGTACGAAGAAGGTGAGCACTGGCTCTATATTGCATGCACCCAAGTGGATCCCTCCAAGTGCTGGTTGTGCAAAGCTCAACGTCGACGCGGCCATGTCCAAGACCAGCCGGGGCGGCGCTGTGGCGGTTGTATGCAGAAGCGAGAATGGGGTGTTCATGGGTGCCTCGACTCTTACTGTTCCAGGCATCATTGATCCAGCCACCATGGAAGCTGTTGCTTGCAGGGAAGCAATGGCCCTGGCAAAGGACTTGCAGCTCCAGCGAGTTACGGTTGCTTCTGACTGTTTATCGGTGATCAACGCATTCAACTCCGAGGGCTACAAGGGAAGCTACAGTATGATCCTTGACGAGGTGAAAGCTGATGCGAGACACTTGCAAGAATTTTCGTTTAGGCACGAAAGTAGACTCTCTAATTTTGAATCTCATAGATTGGCACGCTTTGCTGTTTCTAGCAATTTGGGACGTCAGCTGTGGCTTCTCCAGCCCCCTGATGGTCTTTGTATCCCGAACATTGTGTTAAGTGAATAAAGTGCCAAATTCTCTCAAAAAAAAAAGATAAAGGAACAGCTTTAGTGGGCTGGTCTGGCAGAGAATAAGATTATGGGATGGCTCGGAGCCTCACTGTGCGGCCACTCCTATACACCGACCAGGTCGGTGCCTACCGAGCACCGCACACCCTGGTCGGGTATTAGGCCTAGCCCATTTAGCTTTTTTGTTTTCTTTTCTCTTTTCTCTTTTTATTTCTTTTTCTGCTTTCTATTTTATTTCCTTTTCTTTTTTATTTATTTTTTCTTCTGTTAAAATTGGAAACGTCTAAACTTGAAAACTGTACAAATTCGAAAAACGTTCAAATTTAAGAATTATTAAAATTCTAAAAATGTTCAAATTTAAAAATTGTTCAAATATGAAAATTATTCAAATTCGAAAATTGTTCAAATATAAATGTGTTCAAATTCAAAAATTATTCAAAATTGAATTTTTTTCAAAATTAAAAAATTAAAAATAATGTTTTTCGAATTATAGAAAATTTACAAGTTTTAAAAATGTTCAAATTTTTAAACATTTTAGATTTTGAATCTTTTTTGGTTTCCGAAAAATATCAGATTAAAATTTTGAATTTTTAAAGAACGCAAAAAAAGAAAAAGAAAAAAAAAAGAAAAAAAAAGGATGCGACTGGGCCAGCCCAACACCCACCCTGAGGGGTGCGACACCTGGTCCGCACCGACCAGGGTGGTGTATACCACCTAAAAAAGAAACAGTTTTATTGGGCTGGTTTTGTAAAGAAACATTGTTTTCTTTTGGCTGAAAAAAGGCGTAAGGCCATATAAATTATCTGAAATCAGCTCTTACAAGAAAAGAAAATACAAGTCTTTGAAAACTTCAGCACCATCTTCCTTCTGTATCCCTCGATGACGCGTCGCGATCAAAGCTTGATGCCGCTCCAGCGTAGCAAAGCCAATGTCATGAAAGCTTGAATAAGCCTAGGCGCTTATAGAAACAGTTGTCCGAAAGTTATCGACGTAACCAGAAGATGTCCACGACCATGATCTGGAGAGATTGCCATCCCGGAGAAGCTAGTATCGAGAAGGGCTGGGAAAAAATCCCAGCTTTGACCAGACGGAAATGGGGGACAAGAAACTTACAAGTTGTACCTAATTCAGCTTCATCAGGCGAACGCATAACTTGAGGACACCAATATGCTACGACATCATCCCCTCCACTAAATACCCCCACCGTAGACAAAATACTTATTACGCCACACCTAAAGACCGACGATCAACTCCAAACTCCAACCCATCGACGCTCCTTCGTAGAAGAACACCGATCTAGGACGGGCCAAATGACCTTTATTCTCATCATTGACGATGATGCCCCTACACCTAGAACGAAGTACTCGGAGACTCTACAGAGACCGGTCATCAGATCCAAAGTTTCGCCATCTTGCAGTTCCCGTAGCTACCAATGAAGGGCAAGGGAAGCAGCAGCGACATCCGAGGGTACGAACTAGATCGCTTTAGGTCGGCTCTCTTAACGGAGCCCTAGAAAAACATACTAAACATGTTGTTAAGATGCTTTGTTTTGGCTTTTACTTTGTTGTCCCCCCTCTCCAAACTTTGGCTCCCTATGGACAGTTCGGATCTGGTGACACCCCTTCATAAGCTAACTTATCCCTTCAACTTTAGTGATGAGGAGGGAGGAGAGGAGACACCAAAGAACACCTCTTTGTTTTCTGATCTGCAAAAGGAGCACAAAAATTGAATGGAGAGAGTGGTCCAAATTTTTGATGCATTTGCAAGCTTGGTCACTGCTCAGATCTTGAGCTGGTAGTCAAGAGCAATAGTACGAAACGATAAGCTGTCAAAGTTCACGAAAGAAAAGCCTTGCATTTGTGGCCTTTCTTCTACCGTCTAGAATAGTAGTACAACTCAGGACAGTATTTTCATGTGATTGTGCCTTCGTGGGACACGACAGGACTCGGGAGCAGCACTTAACAACGGAATGAGCGGCTGCACTAATTACCGTGCAGTGTTGTCCAAAGAACAGGACAACGGAGCAGAGCATGAACCTGGGCTAGATAACTGGTGGCAGTAATGACAGAAGGGCCAAGCCCACATTCCGGTGATTATGCAACATAGGTTATAACTTACACAATTATCTTATTCATAGGTCGCTTTCTGTACGATGTCGACATGTGCTTAGCTGATGCGGTTGTATCCCATGAGCTCGTTGATATCCGCTCCACGTAATTCATACCCGTGTCCAGCACGTTGGACATTTGAATATCCGGATTCGTGGATAAAATTTACATCCTCATGGCTGTGGGCATCCGTTGATAAAATTCACATCCATGTATCTGCTGAAGCAAACATGCATATATACATAGTCATTCACATCCTCATGGCTGTGGGCATCCGTTGATAAAAATTCACATCATCGGGAGTGGTGTTTTGGAACATGGGTGCATATGCTCCCTATATTTTGAAATGCATATTATGTACATTTTTAATTTCAAAAAAATTAAAACAAAAATTTGTACGTACATCTTCACGTGCTACGCGCTCACAAAGTCGTTTCATAAAAAATCGAGTTATCATGTGACGTGTGTAAAAAAGACAAAATTCAGTGCTAAAAATAATGTTTTTCACAAGATAAAGTTTCTCCATTTTACTTAGACCACAAAAAATATTGGTTTTTCGTGAAACTTAGCGAATGCACATACATTATGGAGATGTACATGTATAATTTTTTATCTAAATTTTTTGACATTTCAAAATATGTTTTTCTGGTAGAGGGAGCATACGCACCCGGGAGCCGAATTGAATTTCCGACATCATTGTAGCTGCGGAAGCAAGCATGCATATATACATAGTCAGAGCCAACACCGTATATATCTTACACTTCTCAGAATCTGTCATTGACGAGTTGGCAGTGCAAATGCTTGTATACTTTTTGTTTGTACAGCTCAAACTTCACTTAAAGTAACATCATGCTTAATCCAAGTAAGAAATCACTAGCAAAAGAAGAAGAAAATATGAAAGTGAAAGTGAAAAGGAGGAAAGAATGGATTCTCCTTTTCCTCGCCGTTTCCTTGTTCTGCTCACACACGTTCAGCAGTACAATATTTATCTACGTACTTGACTTCTTCTATACCCAACTCGTCACGCACGACCACGCAGTTGGTACCCGACACACACACACACTAGGTCGCTAGTAAAGATCATCCGAATTCGGGTCGAAGCGATCGGACGGCCACGGTGAGCGCTCGCCACGTCCGTTCACGTGCACTTGCCGAGCGGGGACCCGCAGAGGCAGCTGTTGCTGGCGAAGGACTCGGCGTCGAGGTGGTCGAACGGCGGCCCCGCCGGGATGGTGCCGCACAGCCGGTTGTGGCTGAGGTCGAGGTGCCCCACGTACGCCGCCGACGCCAGCGACTTGGGCACGCCTCCGGTGAGCCGGTTCCGCGACAGGTCCAGCAGCATGAAGTACGACTTTGCTGTGAACACGTCTGGGATGGGGCCCTCCACGGCGTTCCGGCTGAGGTTCACGATCCCGAGCCCCTTGGTCGCCAGCAGCTTCGTCGGGATCCGCCCGGAGATGCGGTTGCCGCCGAGGTGCAGCGTCGTGAGCACGCCGGTGCCCGAGGAACCCAGGCTGTCCGGGATCGCCCCGGTGAGACGGTTCTCGGAGAGGTCGAGGTCGGCGAGCCTGGTGAGGGAGCCGACGGACGGAGGGATGGGGCCGGAAAGCCGGTTCCGACTAAGCAGCGCGCGGCTGAGCGTGGCGGCGAGGTTGCCGATGCTGGCTGGGATCCGGCCGGTGAGCTGGTTGTTGGCGAGGTCGAGGTGCTTGATGGAAGCGAGGGAGGTGACGGAGTCGGGGATGGCGCCGGAGATGAGGTTGTCGGCGAGGTTGAGCACGGTAAGGCGGGAGAGGCTGCCGATGGAGCGCGGGATCTCGCCGGTGAGTCGGTTGGCCGGGAGCTCGAGGATGCGGAGGGAAGTGAGGGAGGTGGCGATGCAGGGCGGGATGGGCCCGGATATCTGCTTCCAGTCGGCGAGGATGAGGGAGGAGAGCGCGTCGAGGCGGCAGACGCGGTCGGAGATGTAGCCGGACATGACCCCGGAGGCGGGGCGGCCGGCGGGGGCCATCACGGCGTCCTCCGCCTCGCCGCGGAGGGTCAGGTCGGCGACGCGGCCGTTGGTGGGGTCGCAGCTCACGCCGTACCAGTTGGCGCAGCAGTCGTCGCCCTTCCACGTGGAGAACACGCCCAGGCGCGCCTCCGACAGCGCCGCGCGGATGGAGAGCAGCGCGTCCCGGTCGGACTCTGAGCACGCCGCGGCGGCTGAGACGAGCACCGCGAGGGTGGCGAGCGTGAGGAGCGTCGTGGCCGGGCTCGGAGCGGGAGATGCCATTGCTTTGTCTCCAGTGGAGTGGAGTGGACAGTGCCGAGTGGAGTGAGCCTGCACAGCAAAGCTTTTAGTAGAGGCTTGGAGATTCATCAAATGGCCATTTTACCCTTGAGTAAGCGCGTTCGTGTGCATTTTCTTCCGTTACAAGTTACTCCAGCTTAGTCCTCGTACTAACTGGTCAGACTAGCATCACGTAGGCTACTAACGGTGTCAAGTCAAGTTCACAACATGTTTCCTGGACAACGTAGGCTAAAATTCTACGGCCAGCTTTCTTTATATCGGTTGGGCCAGAGTGGCCTAAGCCTGATGTTCCCTTAAGCTATCTCTAGCGGTTAGATTCATTTTAAACATAAAATATGTACGTTTTGGTTCGTTTAAGTCAGGTCAAGAGAAGTTATATCCTCCTATTTTCATAGGGCAACGGAGACACTAACCAATGGTTATTGCACAACCATAACTATCTCAGTGCAGGATTTTTTCTCCGTCCCATCCCTACTAAGTAACGAGGCAAGTTCTTTTACCATCCCATCTCCATCGGGTAAACAAATAACCATCGGTTAACCATTCCCGCTTTAGCTAGTAACAATGAGCCTAAAATAAAATGAAAACATGGTAGGATGACGGGGCTGACTGGATCAGCAGTTTAGGAAGGAGAGGCAAGCGTTTAGGAGTTAGGGTTTGGAGACTACGGCAGTTGGGGACGGGAGAGGAAATGTGAGCACAATAGGATTAGGGTTTTCTAATATCTATACATACCTATCTTGTACCCTAGTGCCACATGTCATGTGCCTAACGGAGATTTCATGGTTATCTGGTATGGTAATGGTAACACAGACCGATCCTCAGCTTACCTAATGGGGAGAGTTTGCCTCCAATAAGATCCCAACGGAGATGAAGAACTAACCAAAACCGTCCCCTAATAGGTGGATTACCCACCGGGGATCGGGGAATGGGGCCATTGCCAAATTGACTCCTATTACCTGTCTGGGCCAGAGGCAAACCCATCGGCATGATGTATTTGCTTGTGACGGTAAAGCACTAGTCCGTTGGGAACCCCAAGAGGAAGGTGTGATGCGTATAGCAGCGAGTTTTCCCTCAGAAAGAAACCAAGGTTATCAAACCAATAGGAGCCAATAAGCACGTTGAAGGTTGATGGTGGCGGAGTGTAGTGCGGCGCAACACCAGGGATTCCGGCGCCAACGTGGAACCTGCACAACACAACCAAAATACTTTGCCCCAACTTAACAGTGAGGTTGTCAATCTCACCGGCTTGTCTGTAACAAAGGATTAGATGTATAGTGTGGATGATGATGTTTGCGAAGAACGATGAGAACAAGTATTGCGATAGATTGTATTCGATGTAAAAGAATGGACCGGGGTCCACGAGTTCACTAGTGGTGTCTCTCCAATAAGAAATAGCATGTTGGGTGAACAAATTACAGTTGGGCAATTGACAAATAAAGAGGGCATAACAATGCACATACATATTATGATGAGTAGTGTGAAATTCAATTGGGCATTACGACAAAGTACATAGACCGCTATCCAGCATGCATCTATGCCTAAAAAGTCCACCTTCAGGTTAGCGTCCGCACCCCTTCCAGTATTAAGTTGCAAACAACAGACAATTGCATTAAGTATGGTGCGTAATGTAATCAACACAACTATCCTTAGACATAGCATTGATGTTTTATCCCTAGTGGCAACATCACATCCACAACCTTAGAACTTTCCGTCACTCGTCCCGCATTTAATGGAGGCATGAACCCACTATCGAGCATAAATACTCCCTCTTGGAGTTACAAGTAACGACTTGGCCAGAGCCTCTACTAGCAACGGAGAGCATGCAAGATCATAAACAACACATAGATGATAGATTGATAATCAACATAACACAGTATTCCATATTCGTCGGATCCCAACAAACGCAACATGTAGCATTACAAATAGATGATCTTGATCATGTTAGGCAGCTCACAAGATCGAACAATGATAGCACATGAGGAGAAGACAACCATCTAGCTACTGCTATGGACCCATAGTCCGGGGGTGAACTACTCACACATCACTCCGGAGGCGACCATGGCGGTGAAGAGTCCTCCGGGAGATGATTCCCCTCTTCGGCGAGGTGCCGGAGGCGATCTCCCGAATCCCCCGAGATGGGATTGGCGGCGGCGGCGTCTCTGGAAGGTTTTCCGTATCGTGGCTCTCGGTACTGGGATATTCTCGACGAAGGCTTTAAGTAGGTGGAAGGGTAGGTCAGGGGGCGACGCGAGGGCCCCACACGCCAGGGCCGCGCCGCCCTGTTCTGTCGGTGCCTCGTCGCCCCACTTCGTTTCCTTTTCGGAATTCTGGAAGCTTCGTGGAAAAATAGGACCCTGGGCGTTGATTTCGTCCAATTCCGAGAATATTTTCTTACTAGGATTTCTGAAACAAAAAACAGCAGAAAACAGCAACTGGCTCTTCGGCATCTCGTTAGTAGGTTAGTGCCGGAAAATGCATAAATATGACATAAAGTATGTATAAGACATGTGTGTATTATCAATAGCATGGAACATAAGAAATTATAGATACGTTTGAGACGTATCAAGCATCCCCAAGCTTAGTTCCTACTCGTCCCCGAGTGGGTAAACGATAACAAAGATGATTTCTGAAGTGACATGCTATCATAATCTTGATCAATACTATTTGTAAAGCACATGAGATGAATGCAGCGATTCGAAGCAATTGTAAAGACAATGAGTAAACAATTGAACCATATAATAAAGATTTTTCATGAATAGTACTTTCAAGACAAGCATCAATAAGACTTGCATAAGAGTTAACTCATAAAGCAATAGATTCATAGTAGAAAGCTTTGAAGCAACACAAAGGAAGATATAAGTTTCAGCGGTTGCTTTCAACTTCAACATGTATATCTCATGGATAATTGTCAACATAAAGCAATATAACAAGTGCAATAGGTAAACATGTAAGAATCAATGCATAGTTAACACAAGTGTTTGCTTCTAAGACGGAAGGAAGTAGGTAAACTGACTCAACATAAAGTAAAAGAATGGACCTTCGCAGAGGGAAGCATGGATTTCTATATTTGTGCTAGAGCTTTTATTTTGAAAACATAGAAACACTTTTGTCAACGGTAGTAATAAAGCATATGTGTTATGTATAAGATATCCTACAAGTTGCAAGCCTCATGCATAGATTACCAATAGTGCTCGCACCTTGTACTAATTAGCTCGGATTTACATGGATTATCATTGCATAGCATATGTTTTAACCAAGTATCACAAAGGGGTACCTCTATGCCGCCTGTACAAAGGTCTAAGGAGAAAGCTCGCATTGGATTTCTTGCTTTTGATTATTCTCAACTTAGACATCCATACCGGGACAACATAGACAACAGATAATGGACTCCTGTTTAATGCATAAGCATTCAACAACAAATAATATTCTCATAAGAGATTGAGGATTGTTGTCCAAAACTGAAACTTCCACCATGGATCATGGCTTTAGTTAGCGACCCAATGTTCTTCTCTAACAATATGCATACTCAAACCATTGATCATGATAAATCACCCTTACTTCAGACAAGACGAACATGCATAGCAACTCACATGATATTCAACAAATGGTAGTTGATGGCGTCCCCAGGAACATGGTTATCGCTCAACCAGCAACTTATTAGGAAATAAGATACATAAGTACATATTCAATACCACAATAGTTTTTAGGCTATTTTTCCCATGAGCTATATATTGCAAAGACAAAGAATGGAATTTTAAAGGTAGCACTCAAGCAATTTACTTTGGAATGGCAGATAAATACCATGTAGTAGGTAGGTATGGTGGACACAAATGGCATAGTTTTTGGCTCAAGGATTTGGATGCACGAGAAGTATTCCTCTCAGTACAAGGCTTTGGCTAGCAAGGTTGTTTGAAGCAAACACAAGTATGAACCGGTACAGCAAAACTCACATAAGAACATATTGCAAGCATTATAAGACTCTACACTGTCTTCCTTGTTGTTCAAACCCTTACCAGAAAATATCTAGACCTTAGAGAGACCAATCATGCAAACCAAATTTTAGCAGGCTCTATGTATTTCTTCACTAATAGGTGCAAAGTATATGATGAAAGAGCTTAAACATGAGCACAACAATTGCCAAGTATCACATTATTCAAGACATTATACCAATTACCACATGTAGCATTTTCTGTTTCCAACCATATAACAATTAACGAAGCAGTTTCAACCTTCGCCATGAACATTAAGAGTAAAGCTAAGAACATATGTGTTCATATGCAACAGCGGAGCGTGTCTCTCTCCCACACAATGAATGCTAGGATCCAATTTATTCAAACAAAACAAAAACAAAAACAAACAGACGCTCCAAGTAAAGCACATAAGATGTGACGGAATAAAAATATAGTTTCACTAGAGGAACTCGATAATTTGTCGATGAAGAAGGGGATGCCTTGGGCATCCCCAAGCTTAGATGCTTGAGTCTTCTTGAAATATGCAGGGATGGACCACGGGGGCATCCCCAAGCTTAGAGCTTTCACTCTCCTTGATCATATTGTATCATCCTCCTCTCTTGATCCTTGAAAACTTCCTCCACACCAAACTCAAAACAACTCATTAGAGGGTTAGTGCATAATAAAAAATTCCCATGTTCAGAGGTGACATAATCATTCTTAACACTTCTGGACATTGCACAAAGCTACTGAAAGTTAATGGAATAAAGAAATCCATCAAGCATAGCAAAACAGGAAATGCGAAATAAAAGGCAGAATCTGTCAAAACAGAACAGTCCGTAAAGACGAATTTTTTAGAGGCACCAGAATTGCTCAAATGAAAATGCTAAAATTGAATAAAAGTTGCGTACATATCTGAGGATTACTCACGTAAATTGGCAGATTTTTCTGAGTTACCTACAGAGAATACTACTCAAATTCGTGACAGCAAGAAATGCATTTCACGCAGATAATCCAAATCTAGTATGAACCTTACTATCAAAGACTTTACTTGGCACAACAATGCAATAAAATAAAGATAAGAAGAGGTTGCTACAGTAGTAACAACTTCCAAGACTCAAATATAAAATAAAAGTGCGAAGTAAAATCATGGGTTGTCTCCCATAAGCGCTTTTCTTTAACGCCTTTCAGCTAGGCGCAGAAAGTGTGTATCAAGTATTATCAAGAGATGATGCATCAACAGCGGGGTTTGGAGTTTTCTCAACTATGCATTGTATCTTGTATATGTAAGTTTCAGAGGCTCCCTTTTCATTAGTCTTAGGCTTGCTATTCTCATCAAACAAATTTTCAGGAACAAGCCAAGCATAGTTATTTTCTAGAGCTTCATGCATTCCTAGGAGCTTACTAGGTATCGGTGATTTAATCTCCCCACCATCATTAACATTATTAGTGTACCTTATTCTATCCATGTCCATCTTTTCAAGTGTTCTTTTAAAATCAGTGAACAAACCAAGCCTCTTATGCTTAATAAAAACTTTTCTAGCTTCTTTAGCTATATCTTCAAATTCTCTAACAAGGACTTTTAAAACAAAATCTCTCTTTTCTCCCCTCTCCATATCAGAAAGTGTAAGAAACATATGTTGTATTATGGGATTGAGATTAACAAATCTAGTTTCCAACATGTGTACTAAACAGGCAGAAGCACTTTCATAAGTAGGAGCAGCTTTTAATAATGGTATATCTTCAAAATCTTCATCCATGCTAACATGGGTGAAAAATGCTTCTATATTATCTCTTCCAATGATAGACCCTTCTCCTACCGGTATATCTTTCAGAGTGAACTTAGGAGGAAACATGATGAAATAAGTAAAGTAAATGCAAGTAACTAATTTTTTTGTGTTTTTAATATGGAGAACGCAAACATAGTAAATAAAGTAAAACAAGTAACTATTTTTTTTTGTGTTTTTGATATAATGAGCAAACAATGCAGTAAATAAAGTAAAGTAAAGCAAGACAAAAAACAAACTAAAGAGATTGGAAGTAGAAGACTCCCCTTGCAGCGTGTCTTGATCGCCCCGGCGACGGCGCCAGAAAAAGCGTTGTTGACGTGGGAGTTGAAAATCTTTGTGGTGTAACTTTTCTTCTTTCCCCGGCAACGGCGCCAGAAAAAGCGCTGCTTGTGACGGTAAAGCACTCGTCCGTTGGGAACCCCAAGAGGAAGGTGTGATGCGTATAGCAGCGAGTTTTCCCTCAGAAAGAAATCAAGGTTATCGAACCAGTAGGAGCCAAGAAGCACGTTGAAGGTTGATGGTGGCGGAGTGTAGTGTGGCACAACACCAGGGATTCCGGCGCCAACGTGGAACCTGCACAACACAACCAAAATACTTTGCCCCAACTTAACAGTGAGGTTGTCAATCTCACCGGCTTGCTGTAACAAAGGATTAGATGTATAGTGTGGATGATGATGTTTGCGAAGAACAGTAGAACAAGTATTGCAGTAGATTGTATTTGATGTAAAAGAATGGACTGGAGTCCACAGTTCACTAGTGGTGTCTCTCCAATAAGAAATAGCATGTTGGGTGAACAAATTACATTTGGGCAATTGACAAATAAAGAGGGCATAACAATGCACATACATATTATGATGAGTAGTGTGAAATTCAATTGGGCATTACGACAAAGTACATAGACCGCTATCCGAGCATGCATCTATGCCTAAAAAGTCCACCTTCGGGTTAGCGTCCGCACCCCTTCCGGTATTAAGTTGCAAACAACGAGACAATTGCATTAAGTATGGTGCGTAATGTAATCAACACAAATATCCTTAGACATAGCATTGATGTTTTATCCCTAGTGGCAACAAGACATCCACAACCTTAGAACTTTCCGTCACCGTCCCGGATTTAATGGAGGCATGAACCCACTATCAAGCATAAATACTCCCTCTTGGAGTTACAAGTAACGACTTGGCCAGAGCCTCTACTAGCAACGGAGAGCATGCAAGATCATAAACAACACATAGATGATAGATTGATAATCAACATAACACAGTATTCCATATTCATCGGATCCCAACAAACGCAACATGTAGCATTACAAATAGATGATCTTGATCATGTTAGGCAGCTCACAAGATCGAACAATGATAGCACATGAGAGGAAGACAACCATCTAGCTACTGCTATGGACCCATAGTCCAGGGATGAACTACTCACACATCACTCCGGAGGAGACCATGGCGGTGAAGAGTCCTCCGGGAGATGATTCCCCTCTCCGGCAGGGTGCCGGAGGCGATCTCCTGAATCCCCCGAGATGGGATTGGCGGCGGCGGCGTCTCTGGAAGGTTTTCCGTATCGTGGCTCTCGGTACTGGGATATTCTCGACGAAGGCTTTAAGTAGGCGGAAGAGTAGGTTAGGGGGCGACGCGAGGGCCCCACACGCCAGGGCCGTGCGGCCAGGGCCTGGGCCGCGCCGCCCTGTTGTGTCGGCGCCTCGTCGCCCCACTTCGTTTCCTTTTCGGACTTCTGGAAGCTTCGTGGAAAAATAGGACCCTGGGCGTTGATTTCGTCCAATTCCGAGAATATTTCCTTACTAGGATTTCTGAAACCAAAAACAGCAGAAAACAGCAACTGGCTCTTCGGCATCTCGTTAGTAGGTTAGTGCCGAAAAATGCATAAATATGACATAAAGTATGTATAAACCATGTGTGTATCATCAATAAAGTAGCATGGAACATAAGAAATTATAGATACGTTTGAGACGTATCAGTATTTCATCATTTCATCTTTCTTTCAGGATAGAAAACGTTATTCATTGATAGAAACCATCACTCGTATGGATAAATAAGAGGAACAATACATCATCAGTAAACCAAATGTAGAACTAGTACGTTGCGAAGTCTTTCTCATATCGGAGGGTTTGTCGCTGGACGACGGTGCGGGCGGGCCTTGGCCAGAACTTGATCTGCTTGGCCACGTTCTTCTTCAGTGGTGGGTGCTCGTCGTCGAAGCGGTCCAGCTTCTCCTCTCGCTCCTCGCGAAATAGCTCGGCCAATGGAAGCTATTGATGTCGTACTTTGGGTCGAGCCACATTACCTTCTTCTGCCTGCGGCGGAAGACCTCGTGGAAGAAGTTCTTGTCGCCGGGTAGTGGCGGCACGGGCACCCAGCCGAGGCTGATGGCAAAGCCCCTCGACACCATCACTTTTGGCATCACGAGTATGACGTACTTGGTGCACCTAGTGGACTTGTGCCAGCACAGCCAAAGACCGGTCCATGTCGACGGTGGGAGAAGAAGGCTTCAACCCCGGTTTTCTTTGAAGCAGGCATGACTGGAAATGGCAATGGCGATGGATGCGGGAACTAGCGCGTGCTGGCGCTTGACTTCAAATGGAAGGACGGCCAAGATCAGTGCCGGTGCATGAGGTGAGGGGTTGGCATTGATGGTGGCGCAGACCTTGACCTACCATTGCTGATGAGGTAGAAGGGTAAGCGGCCGTTGGGTCGATGTCCAGTTGTCCAAGGACCACTCAAAGGATAGTCTTGGAGTAGTTCGTCGGATCTTGTCGGCCGGATCTGGCGTGTCCTGGGATTCTTATTCTTCACTGCACTGCTCTGGTGGCAAGAGCTGTTGTATGTGGGGATGCAGATCTCAGGGATCTCCGAAAATAAGGCTGAGATCTGGAGTTTTTCCGTTTGGGTGGCCTGGTGCGGCACCGGACGGTCGTCCTTGAGTTTCTCCGACCAGCTTCCAAGGTGGAAGGCAGAAGAGAAGATCCTCAAGGCGAGCTCCTTCAAGTTCTTGTGCTTGTGCTGGAGGCTTTTGGAGATTTGGTGTTGAGCTTTGTTGTTTTCCTTTTCTCGCCGTGGTGGTGTCAGGAGGAAGAAGCAGGCTAGGCTTTCGCACTGTGGCATCGAGCTGCTCCGGAGTTGGGGAACCGCGAAGTATAGAAGAACACTCTCGGTGGCCGTTGTTTGCCAGCCGACCCAGATGGCCAGCAGGTGGCCTGCTCTTACGCCGGTGTCGTTTCCTGGCGTTCTTTCAACCTCCTTGGAGAGACCCTCATCGGAGTTCGCTGTGGCGCTTCACGTCGAGTCAGAAACAAGTGGTCTTGTCCCCGTTTCTGTTGCCGGCGGCTGCAGTTGGGGCTCCAGCTTCATCGGCGGTGGCAGAGGAGGACCCGATGGCTTTTCACTATCTTCTTGTAGGGTCTTCTATGCAAAAGTTTGGAACTGCTTTGTAATTTTTATTTTTTAACATGTTCCTCATGTAAATTGTTCCTGCTCCGCTTTAATATAAGTCGGTTTCTAGGCCCTTCGGGGCAGCTCTGGTTCAAAAAAAAAAGGACACGTGAGCGGTTCGTGACGCATCCGTCCCTTCGCATCCCAAATTTAATCTAGGAATGAGTATACACATGCCAGAATCCGTTTAAATTCAGTCTTTGGGTTGAGTTTTCCTTACCCGGACAAAAGATCCACCGTTTCAATTATTTTGATCGGGCCGCTGAAAATGGCTTACCTTCCTTTACAAGTGGTTGATTTGTACGGCGAATTCCAAATACTCCCTCTGTCCCATCAAGATTATCTAAGATTTTTTAAAATTTGAATATATATTGATGCTATTTAATATCCGGATGCGTTCAAATTTTCTTAAATCCTGGAAAACCTTTAGGGTGTGTTCGGTTCCAGAATCTGGAGGAATGGGATGGAACCGTTCCGCACCTGGAACCCGTTCTCGTGTTCGGTTCGGCAAAGGAACGGAACGAAGTGGTTCCCCGAAAGGGAATATTCCTCAAATATGCGGAACGGACTCGTCCGGCCGAATCGGTGGAATCGCGAGGAACGGCTCGCTAATGCCGAACTAATCCTCTCTCGCGCTCTCCCTCACGTAAACTCTCTCCCCTCTCTCTCACGCGGTTCTTCTCCAACGACGCCGGCGGGGGCTAGCGACGCGGGGCGGCGGGGGCTAGCGGCGCGGCAGCCGGCGAGCAGATGCGGCGGCGCGGCGGCCGGCGAGCAGATGCGGCGGCGCGGCCGGCCGAGCGAGCGAGGCGGCGACACGGCGGCCGGCAGCGAGGCGGCGGCCGGCGCAGGCGAGCAGGCGCCCGGCGGCGGCAGCAGCGGCGGCCGAGCAGGGCGGCAAGCGGCCGGCAAGCGCAGGCGGCGGCCGACCGAGAGCGAGCGAGCGCCCAGCCACGCGGCAGCAAGCGGCAGCAGCGGCGGCCAGCGAGAGCGGCAGCGGCGGCCAGCAGGCAAGCGGCGGCCGGCCGGAGGCGAGCAGGCACCCAGCCCGCGGCAGCAAGCGGCGGCCAGGCACGAGCGGCGGCCTGAGTTGATTTTGCCCTTTTTGACTTTGATTTGCAAAAAAATCATGTTTAGCTCATGTTAATTTTGATTTGGACAAATAAAATCATATTTAAGTCGTTCCGTTCCGCTGTGGAATTCCTGAACCGAACAGAAAACGGAACCATTCCGTTCCTCAACTTTTTCTGAACCGAACACGGGGTCGGAACCATCCCATGCCATCGGAATGGAACCATTCCGTTCCATTCCTTCCGGTTCTCAAACCGAACACACCCTTATAGAACGGCCGGAGCAGTGACGCAGTGTTGTACTGTTACAAGGGCATAGAGGTAATAGCAAGCGGGTGGGACAGGATCGAGTCTGTGCGGGTCACGTGTAGTACCGGTGAGGGGCATTCAGAGCGCCTTTAATCTGCTCTGGCCACGCAGGTTTGTCTGCGCCACACAGTACCAGTGCGCTGCGTTCTGCGTTCTGGTAAACAGGGCAAGCTCCGTACCAAGCCTATTCAATGGCAGCACACCACAAGGCCCGCCTTCGCCACCGTTGGATCCCGATGACAGAGCGAGGCCCTTTACCGTACGTCGCCGATCTCTCCGGCCGGCCGGGGTCGGGACCAGAGAATAGAAGCTACGTCCCATTCGCCGATCTCTCTCAGCAGGCCAAGCGATATCCGAAGCAATCGAGTGGCGGCACCGGCCGGGTAGCGAGAGGAGGATGATGACATGCAATTAACGAGATGAGCGGCGGTACTCACATGGGCATGTGCGTTCCTCGTCGCTGTGCACGGGTCGATGATGGATGTATGTTGCATTCGGCCGGAGATTTGATGTGATATACCAGCGGGGAGGGGACCGCGTGCTCACGTGAATGGGCTCGATGGGTTCACGTCCCCGTTCATGCATGCATGGCATGGGCTTGCGACGAGAAGGGCGGGCACGCGTCACGCGGTTCGCTTTCGGACACACATGGAGAGTAGGTCGATCTGTCATCTGTGCGGCTCACATGGAGAGGCCGTGCGAAGCGACACGATGTGACTCGGATTGGGCTATGGGTATATGGATGAAACTCACATTATTGCGACAAAACTAGGACAGCCGGAGGGGTCCCGATCGACGCTCATGTGACGCGCGGGCCCGGATTTAAGAGGACTAGTGCCTAAACTAGAATCTAGATCCAAGGTGATGAGTAATCGATCAGGCAAAGCTAAACTAAACTACTCCAGTACTAATCCATGCTGCAAACACGAACCGGCTGATCCGGAGACGTCCCTCCGTCCTGAACGGTACATTTACCCGTCTCTCACCAGTATAGGGCCGTGTCGGTATTGTCCGTGTGCCCGTGTACCACATGATGCATGCATCTGCTTCGTGCACCGTAGCTAGCCAGCTGGTCCGGACATGAACGAATTTCTTTTGCAGCGCCATCTCTATCGAACAGCCCGCCTACCTGTCAGGTGTCAAAGATTATGAGCAGACCACCCTTTGCTAAAGCTCGTGGCAAATGCAAAAGAGCCGGCTAGCTTTGAAATAATGCATTTCTTTATAATGATGATGTAGCCACGTGAAAGTGAAAATGCGCGAGGTCGTGTTTTGAACTATATACGCAGTTATACACACTATGCTGCATTTAGAGAGCTAGTATGGCATATCCAACGACATCGATCAGTATGTGTTTGGGCAAATAGCATCTCAAGTTTGAAGGCCCCTTTGATTCATAGGAAGTGTAAGAGCATCTCTAGCAGAGTACCGTAAATATGCGAACTGTAAAACTCGAGTTTAGGCTATCGAACTCGTATTTATGAGTGAAAAAGTGCCGGCGCAGATCAGAACCCGTAAACTAAAACTGTAAAAAAAGCAAATTTCTAAATATGCCACTAGACCCACATGTCAGACGTTTTTTTTTTTCCTTTCCTCCTTCTACCTTTCTCCATCCACCCACGTCTGCCCACGCATGTCCGGCCGAGCTTTTCTGTTTGCATACGATCTCCGATGAAAAAGATTTTATATGAAAATGTATCTACGGAAAATTTTACATCCGATTTCAGGTTTTATAAAAAGTTGCAAAAAAAATCAGATAAAACATACCGCTGGCACACTGGCATATTGGTGCGCCGGCAGTAACCTATCCTATATATTGAAATGAGCCAACTCTCCTCCTCGTTCTCCTTCACTTCTCCTTCTCCTCCTCCTGCTCCTCTTCCCTCCAGCCACCTTCTCTTCTCCTTCCCTTTCCCTTCTCCTTCTCCTTCTCCTCTATCTCCTACTCCTCCTCGTCCTCGTCCTCGTCCTCCCCTCCCCCTCCTCCTCCTAGTAGTGTCCTCCACTTCTCACCGTCGACCACATCTAAGGACACCTAGATCAGAGACCACCTACCCAACCTCCCTCTAGCGACCACCTCCTCGACCTCCCTCCGACGACCACCTACGGCTGACCACTCTCCTCTCACTCACCCCGTTCTCCTTCATGCGTGACGACAAAGGGCACGGCGGGATGAACACGATAAACGCGACGAACGACCTAGATCTAGATCTGGATCTAGCCTCTTTTTTTTAATTTTGGAAAATGTTACCGCCGGCGCACCTGGCTGGTGCGCCGGCGCACCCGGTGCGTCGGCGGTAACGCGTTATCACCGGCGTGATACCACCAACGCACCACATTTTTCGCGTGTGCGCTTGTGGTAGCCGATTTTGGTGCGCCGACAATAGGCCTTTTCCTCCCTGATCAATGTTGAAGGTCGGATGCTACAAGTGGGATTGTGGGAACCTAGCCCTCACAAAGATGCACAATGAATCTCCCAAGACATGACGCACTACTTGCCCCTCAATGCTGCTAAGCACGCTATTAACAAGGAGAGGAGCCAGCGAGGCCTAATTTGATACTCTTATTACAGCGTGTTTGGTTGGGGGGATTTTGAAGTAGGGAATGGGAATTGAGGGGCATGGGTCTAATAATCCCTTGATTGGTTCGTGGTAATGGGAGTTGAGGAGGGAAAGGGAAGGGGAGTTTGGGACGTCAACTCCTCACAATCTCTTCCCTGGTCAGAGCAGGTAATTCAACTGGGAATTGGGAATTCAAGAAAAATGTTGCCTCTTCGTTTCACCACCTGCCGCACACGAGCCTCAACATAGACAGAAGCGCGCGGCCGCTGCTGGACGATTAGAACCTGATCGACCAAGATGCGACCAACGGCAGGTTGTGAAGCAGCATAGGAACTTCATGGTGCTTGTGCACGTAGGGCTCAGCGTCAGCGTATCCATAGCGGCATAGCCGCGCGGCCACAGGCGCCTCTCCATCACGTCAGTTCGCTCAGTCCCCGCTTGCGGCCTTAGCGTCATGTTGTTCAAGAATGACCTGCAGTAGTCATTCTCCTTAACCGAAAATGATCGGTGGTGCATGAATCGTTCCCGTAGTGCATCAACAAGTTGCTCTTTGATTGTCGTTCAGGAGAAGTGCATCTTGGTTTTAATGGCGCTGCTTTTGGCGTGCACGTGATGTCAAGTCTGGTAGCTACAACAAAAGTATCGATGTATACGGATGCAAGGTTTCAGTGGGCGGACGTCGGCGAGCTAACGAGCTCTATGGGCATAAGAGCGCCGCTGGCTGCTGATGCTCAACCTTCCCGTCGCCAATAATGGAGACAAGTGAATCTCATGAAGAGGACATGCACGGTAGTTCCAGGTGGAGGCGACGAAAGACACCAGACCTAGCTAAATGCGAATGGAAAATAGCTTCCTGGCCAAATTCGCCGAATAACTGTAGAACGATAGAGAGGGAGAGAGATTGACGTAATATGTTGGATGTATTATTGAGCCTCATAGGCGAGTATATATAGGCGTACAGGGATCATCTTGGAGTGCAAGGCAAGACACGAGAGTCCTATCTCTATCCTAGACTATCCGTGCGTACACGGAATATATCTCTAACACTCCCCCGCAGTCGTAGCGGGAGCGTCGTGAACAACATGAACAACGTGGACGGTCAGACTGGAGATAAACCGAAGTGGACCCCAAAAGGCTGACACTCCCCCGCAGTCGTAGCGGGAGCGTCGTGGACGATGTCGCGTCGCGGATGCTTGGACTGTAGAAGAGCCGAGGTGCTCATGCGAGGTGATAGCCCTTTGTGCCGATGTCGAGGTAGCCGAGAGCGTGGGTGCTGCAACCTTGGTCGGGGTAGCCGCGCGAGGGGATGCCGTGGTCGATGTCGTGGTCGGGTGCCGGTGTCGAGGTAGCCTCACATGAAGCCGCAAGCGCATAGTGCGCGAGGAGAGTGACGGAGACGCGTCGAGGCAGTCGTGGAGGTTGTCGATGCCGAAGTCGATGCAGTCCGAGCCGTCGAGGACGAGGTGCTGCCCTAGTTTTGTCAGAACTAGGCGCACGTCGGGGACGAAGGCATACTTCGGTTTTGCCAGAACCGAGTACGCAAAGACGAAGTCGGCGACGCGGTCGAGGCAGTCGTAGAAGAGTCGATGCCGATGAAGACGTTGTCGAAGCCGATGAAGACGAGGCGCTGGCCCGAGTTTGCCAGGCTCTGGGGCGCGTCGGGGACGAAGGCACGCGTCGGTGTTGCCAATACCGGGCGTGCGAGGGAAGGGACCATCATGGACCGCGAGGTCGTGGTGGACGGAGACGTAGAAGGCGGCGAAACCAGCGGTGACCAGGAGTGACCATGCCGGATGCCTAGGCCGTAGAGGTGGTCGGCGAGGCCTGCGACGACCGAGTGGTCATGCGGGGTACTCGTGGAGGTGCGGCGGCGGTACTCGAAGTTGGCGAGGAGGAACCCGGCGGCGTGACGTAGACCTTGCGCTGACGGTGGCGACCTGCGCCGATGGGGCGGCGCGGTAGTAGCCTGGAACGTCGGTGCGCGGGGACGGCGAAGTAGACTGCGTGCGGCGACGTCTCGGCTCGAGGGGCCGGCGTAGGCTGCGGGCGCGAGTCGATGCAGCGGCGGGAGACCACCAGCAACGTACACGCCTTGGAAGGCGCGTCGGAGGCCGGTAGCATGGACCAAAGGCGGCGGCGCTGCGGCCCGACGGGGCGACGCAGCGGCAGCCCGTAGCTCGATCGGTGGTAGGCGCGTGCTCGGGGGACGTGCTTGGTGGAGAACTGACGGCGGCGCTGTACGCGCCATGGCGTGGACGACGTGCCGCAGATTGGAGTCGTTGGCGACGTTGTCGGTGATGTCCCGGGCGATGACGGCGAAGACGGACCAGCGATGGAGACCACGCGGGCGAGACAGCCTGCTGCGTCGCACGTAGGCGTCCCGTGTGTGACGCGTGCGGCCGTGCCGCGCGGTTGATGAAGATGGCCGGTGCAGTCGATGCCGAGGTTGGAGTAGAGGCGCGTGATGACGACGGCGGTGGGCGACTCAATCCGATCTATGATCGGCAAAAACCAAAAAAGAAAACGCCGGTCGAGCGACCGGCGGCGCAAAAAGAAAACCAATCTACAGATTGGAAAAAAAAAGGACTCGAGGGCAGCGGATCAACGGATCGGCGGACGAACCCTCTTACGGGTTGCGCAGCCCCTGGAGTAGGCCATGGAGAGACCTCCCCGGGGGCGGCGCGGCGGCTAGGTCAGGAACTTGCGGCTGATACCATATAGAACGATAGAGAGGGAGAGAGATTGGCGTAATATGTTGGATGTATTATTGAGCCTCATAGGCGAGTATATATAGGCGTACAGGGATCATCTTGGAGTGCAAGGCAAGACACGAGAGTCTTATCTCTATCCTAGACTATCCGTGCGTACACGGAATATATCTCTAACAATAACTATCACAACAAACCAAACGTGGGATTGGGACTAATAATCCATTTCCCTTGCTAATCCCCCAACAAACTTCCCAGCCCAAACTCCCATTCCCTATCCTCAAAGTCACCAAACACGCTGTTAGGAATATATCGTTGCCCTATGATTATGCCGAAATTATAAAGCAAAATTAGTTATAGATGGAAAGATGTTAAACCACGCTCTTATGATTTTTTTTTTTTTGAGAACACAGTACAACGCAGACGCTCACAAACACGTACGTACAAACACCCCTATGAACGCACGCACGCACACCCTACCCCTATGAGCACCTCCGAGGGACTGAGCCGGCATATCTTGAGGTTGACGAAGTCACCACTGGCGCGCATAGCGCCGGTTAAAACCTGGAATAAATCCAGGAAAATGCAAACACCCATGTCAAGTCTAGGACTTGAACCTGGGTGGGCTGGTTCCACCACAAGGGACCTAACCACCAGAGCCAAGCTCTGTTTGCACGGTCTTATGATTTGATTGAGTCAAACAAGGTTGTCATGTCTAATGTTGAGGAAATAGTTTATCAGAGGGTCAACTCGATCAGCGATTGGAGATTAATGGGCAAATTAGTCGACAAATCGGTTAATCGGTCGATAAATGAGTTAATCGGCTAATCGGTGACCCACCAAGTTGCGATTAATCGGTTAATCGCTGAATCGGCCAATTTTTTGAACAATGGTCATGTCTCTTTTCTTGATCTGTTTATGTAATTGTTTCCTTTGGCCATATATAAACATATAACAGGTGCGAGACAAAACATTGCATACCACACAAAAAGAAGGTTCCTAAACATTTTCACATCACCTGCCACACCCGGCGAGAATCTCCACGAGGCACGGCACCCGGTATCAATCAAAGATTGGATTTGTTCATTAGATCATCCCAGCCGTGTGCTCCAAACGACATACGACACAAGCCCCGGACAAACAGTTTGGGGGACACCGGTGCGGGTTGCCGCTTTTGGTGGACGTCTTTTCCCAGCGGCGTCCCCTAAATCGAAAATTTTAAAATGTTAAACTTCACAAAAATTTAAAGGAACCAGCCGATTTCATTCAAAGTTCGTTAAATTTTACAAGTTTGAATGAAAATACGGTGAAATATAAACCCTAAACTAATCGTGGTGTGGGTTGGCGTGCAAGAACCACTCCATGCCAATGGGATCCTCCTCTGTTGCCTCCTCCTCCTTGATGGCCGTGCTACCGCTCGCGCATGCGATGTCACCGTGCCTCCTCCCATTGGCTGCGCTAGTCCCTTCGTCGACCATGAGGTCAACAAGCTTGCCGGACTCGCTAGCCGACCATACGATGCCAAGGGAGAGCGGCGCCTCGTGGCGATTGTTCATCGAGTTGGCTAGGGCTTTAAGAAGCCTCGGCTCGCTCTCAGGGTCGCCGTCGTTGCCCATCGCCGCCACCTCCCGCACGTACTCCTCCTCCCACCTCTGCCCGACCATGGCGGCCGCGACGTCTAGAGCAAGGCGATGCCGGCTTGTGGAGGCGGTGATGGCTTGCACTTCACGCGACGGAAGCGACGAGGAGGCGACGGCTCGCGTGCCTTGCCGATCACGATGCCGCCGGTGTGGTGGCGTTTCCTTGGAGGAGACACTAGTAAAGTATCTTCTTAAACAAGTTGATCAAACAACATGATCAAACACGAAGATCAGGCTGAACACTGTAAGAAAGGGCAGCAGCACCTGCAGTTATGCTGAAAAAACTTAGTGCATTGTTTTTTGAGGATGCACATATTCTTCTTTAGGAAGGACATAACTGCACATTTGAAGGGCCATGGGCCAGATATGCCGAATCCTCTAAGCTCAGCAGGCCCAGACCTACCGATAAGCCCATCCATGCCTTCCTTCGCCGTCCTGGTTGGTTCTCGAATCATCTCGAGCCTGGGAAGGGAAACCCGAGCTGTCCGCATCCTCCCTGCAGCTCCCTCCCCCTCTTCCTCCTCCTGCCGCCATTGTTCCGGCTCGAAGTAAAATCCAGTTTTCGTCCGTTCCCCGCCTAGGCGCTTCTCCTTTCACCTCTCTCTCACTTCTCCCCACCACCCAAGCAAGAGGAAGGCAAATCCTATAGACCTGACCGCCCCCCGCTCCTTCCCGTTCGCCTGCGTCATTGGGAATTCTCTCTTCCTGGAATTCGCTCATTGTGGCGGTACTGTATACTTCTATCTCGTTTACTTGTTTTTACTACTCTGTAATCTTTCATCAGGTATTTGACTTGATTCATGGCGCGATATTACTTAAAACCGATTTTACCTATGTTTTCGCACATTTGTTTCTTCATTTCATTTGCGAGCAGAGCGGCGGGGCTGTCTTTCCTCAGCTGGCATGATTGGCAGCATGCCATCTGCCGATTTGGATGCGGAGCTTTTTTTAATAAAGGGAATATATTAATATTAAAAGATATACTAATTACACTCAACCTCTGCAACAACGCACCACCCTAATAGTAGTACGGATGCACCCAGCCAAAAAAGGAAAAAGAAAACTAAGAAATAAAAGTTCCGTCACAGTATCCCAGGCCTAGCAACAGCAGTACATCCATCACCAAAAACAACACCTGAAATATAGACTTTCTAAAAGCGATGCCTCCAAGAAGGGAAAAGTGCGCCAGCACTGTCGTCCGATCAAAGATCTTAAGTTTTCACCTTGAAGATAGTCCCCGCTCTCAAAATAATGTCTCTAACAAGATCATTGCCAGACCTTGGGTTTTCACCTTGAAAGTTAGGACTCTAAACTTCACTTGTGTTGTAGCCCCGACTTTCATACCACTGCTGCAAATTCCGGAATACCAAGCAAGCTCCTCAACATCGTGAAGACTTGAACCTTCTTTAGCTAATCCCCCAATCTCACCTTCATGATATTCTCTGACTTCACCATGGACCAAAAGTCTCTTGATGTCAACAAAGAACAGAGCTTCACGCCGCTCCCTCCGGAATCAAACGGCCGGAATAAAAGCATGGGTGCGCGCGACCGAATACCACCCGATCCTGTGAACTCCAGGCAAAAAAGGCAAAAATGCACTGTTACGTTTGCTGTCGGAGCCTTCCAGAACTCATCACTCCGGCTGGATGAAGAAAGATCGGCATCTGGAACGTCTTTATCTTCGCGAAAGAAGAACCCTAAATGGGGAGAATTTCAATTCCCGGCCTCTGCACCAACCAGGGATGCACACAGCCATTTGGCATGAGTACTAAGATTTTTAATCTTGGTTAAGATTAAAGCATAGTTTTCAAGATAAATTGCATGAGTACCCTGGGCCTTAAGTATAAATAGGAACCTTAATTTGCGTCTGTGAGGATTTAAACTCAGGTGCTAGGTTTGTACATCCACTCCTCCAACCAGTTGAGCTAGGCTCACTTCCTAGAAAAATCTTTTGCCGAGAAAAATCTGAGAATGTGATAACTCTGAATATTGAGCAACACTCTTACCGACTTTACTTTGCTTGCCATGTTAAAAAAATGTTTTGGGAATTGTAATTTTAGTTTTTCATGTTTCATCATGATGACATGAATTTAAATTATCTAGACCAAGCAAATAATACCACGTCTTCTGTTGTCCAGTCGGCAGTCATGACATGTCAGTCCACAACAAGAGTAGGCAAATATTTGGTGTACCTATGTGCAGTTATTTGGTGTACCTATGTGCAGTTATCCTTTTTCGAGAACCTGTTTGCAGTTATCTCAAATAATTGTTGTGGATAGTGTATCGTCTGAATACATTTTCAGTTCCTGATGTTCAACGCTGTGGATTGATCTATTTAGTTTGTATGATGGTCTTATTTTAAGTCTAAAACAGTGGTAGTATCTTGTTCCACTAGTTCTTACTTGTCATTTGTCCGCATATGCACAGCTGATACTATTTGAACTGGATGCGGCTCTATTCATCTGCAATCTGTTTGCGGCGATCTGCCTCAAGTAACATGTATGCCCATTCCAATCAGTTTCAAGGAGGAGGCACACAGAGTATGGCCATACAGAAGTGCTTCGGGCCGCAGTCAAGCCGTTCTCATATGACATCGGGATCAGCCAGTTTTTCTTTTAATAAAAATTTAAGACCTGCTGAACCGCAGAGTCTGAAGTACTTTGCTAGCTTAGTGGGCCGACGATTGCGTTGCGGATTATCAACTAGAGAGGGCAGTCTAAGTGTAAAGCTCGACATGCTTTCACGTGAAAGAATTTCGGGTATGAATTGGAATTGGAGAGGCATGCATCAAAAATTAGGAGCTACAGCTGGTGGGCTTTGTTTCGGATTTTCAGTTACTGGGACTGCAAAAGCTGAGATGCCAGTTGACAGGAATATTAACTGTTCAGAAACATCAGCATCATCTACTCATGAGAAGAAAGTCTACACAGATTATTCTGTTACTGGTGAGAAATGCATTTTTGTTAGGCTTAATAATTGTTTTAGTTAAGAAAACACACTCCTATCATATTTATATTTGCGGATATTTCAGCATGGCATTAAGCTGACTACTCGTGACTGTTTTACCTGGATTTACCAGGCATTCCAGGAGATGGAAGATGCTTATTCCGTTCCGTGGTTCACGGTGCATGTGTCCGGTCAGGGAAAGCTATACCCAATGAAGATCTTCAGAGAAAGCTAGCTGATGAATTGAGGTCAATGGTATGTCTGGAATGTTTCTAGGTGTTCTTGTTTTTCGTGCTATTGCCTTTCATTCTCTAAATCCGCTATATAAATATATTATTGTACAGGTTGCCGATGAATTTGTCAGTAGACGGGAAGAGACTGAATGGTTAGTTGATGCACATTTTTACTGTTATTTTCGTTCTTCTGGTTTTAAGATAAAGTTGCTACATGAATGGAATTATTGATGCATTTTAAACTGTTGCATTTTCTTGCAACAACTATTGACAGGTTTGTTGAGGGCGATTTCGATACATATGTTTCTCAGATTAGGCAGCCACATGTGTGGGGTGGTGAGCCAGAACTGTTCATGGCTTCACATGTTCTTCAGTAAGTAATTGGACCTGTTATGCATTCTTTTCCTCATGGGTACCAAAAGTGGCTACCAGCAATAAAACATCGAGGTTCACTTATGTTTTGTTAGCCAATATGTTATGACCGGTTTGGCCTATAGCAGAAAGAAGCCCATTAGTGGGCCTAAATTAGGGGCTTAGCCCATTTATCTTTAGGTTTTCAGCTTATAAATACCTCTGTAAACTCACGTGAAGAGGCAAGCAATAAACATACGTTCATTGCCCGACTCCCTCAGGAGTCGGCTCCCCAAACCCTGCCGCCACCTCTTCCAGCGCCTCCTCCTTCCTCGCGCGAGACGGCGCCTAGCCGCCGGCGACCGCGAGCCTCACCACGTCCTCCTCCCTTCCACCCCTACAACCTACGTTCGTTGCCTGGTAGACCCCGAGTCTCTACCAATTTGGTATCAGATTCTACGGTTTCGATCATGTCTTCGAGCCCGCCCGCCGCCACCGTCGTCACCACCGCCGGGCCGCCCATGGCCTCCACCGCCGGGCTGCCGCCGGCCTCCGTCGCCGCCGCGGGCGTCGCTGCAGGCGCCGCTGCGCCCCCCGTCCTCTCCCCAGCGGAACTCTCTGCGGCCGTCCGCGACCTCTCCCTGGCGGTTTCGAACCTGCGGACGTACCTGCAGGGACCGGTCGCCCCACCACCGCCGCCGCCGGCCGCAGCCTTCACGGCTCCGCAGCCGCCGGCCGCAGCCTTCACGGCCCCGCAGCCGCCGCCGCCCACCTCCGTCTACCCGCAGGGGGTGCCGATCACCCAGATTCGTTTCCCGCCCTCGCCATCGCCGATTCCATCGTGGGCCGACGCCCCCATCTTCACTACGGCGGCGCCCCAACCCACTGTTTTGCAGGTTCCGGCGTCCACGACAGCCCTGGGGGGCTTCGCCGGGTACATCGACCCGTTTGCGGGAGGGCCCTTCACCACCACGCCGCCCGCCCCGCAGCCTCCGCGCTTCACCAAGATGGAGTTCGCCACGTACGACGGCACCGTCGACCCCCTGAACTGGCTCAATCAGTGCGACCAGTTTTTCAGGGGGCAGCGGACCTTGGCGTCCGACCGCACTTGGATCGCCTCGTACCACCTCCGCGGCGCCGCCCAGACATGGTATTACGCCCTCGAGTAGGACGAGGGCGGGATGCCGCCGTGGGAGCGCTTTCGCGACTTGTGCCTCCTTCGGTTCGGCCCGCCCATCCGTGGCAGCCGCCTTGCCGAGCTCGGTCGCCTACCCTTCACCACCTCCGTGCAGCACTTCGCCGACCGCTTCCAGACGCTGGCCTGCCACGCTCCGGGCGTCACGGCTCGCCAGCGCGCCGAGCTCTTCGTCGGCGGTCTTCCCGACCACATCCGCGTGGACGTCGAGATGCGCGACACCCCGGACCTGCAGACCGCCATGTACTACGCCCGCGCATACGAGCACCGCGCCCTCGCCCTGCAGCAGACGCTCCACGGTCGCGGCGTGCGACCACCACCACGCGCTGCCCCGGCCCCGGCAGCCTCCGCTCCGCCACGCCCGGCCCTGCCAGCCGCACCTTCGGGGGCGCCCCCTGCCCCAACACGGCCCTTCCGCCGCTTGACGTCGGCCGAGCAGCTCGAGTGGCGCCGCAAGGGCCTGTGTTTCAACTGCGACGAGACATACGCGCCCGGCCACGTGTGCGCCCGTCTCTTCTACTTAGAGACCGTCGACGACGGGGACGTGGAGACCCTCACCACCGAGCTCGCGGCGTCGATGCTCTCTGAGTCCGGTGTCACAACCTACGGGCCGGTCGACGCTACCGCCTTCGTCGTCTCCCTCCACGCGCTGGCGGGTATCAAGACGCCAAAGACCATGCTGCTTCCGGTGACCATCAACGGGGAGCGCCTCACCACGCTCGTCGACACGGGCTCGACGCATAACTTCCTGTCTGGGGCTGCCATGCGCCGCCTCGCCTTACCGCCCTCCAGCACCGACACTCTCAGCGTCACCGTTGCCAACGGGGACCGCCTGGCCTGCCAGGGTGTGGCACGGCAGGTTCCCATCCTCATCGGCGACGAGCACTTCTCCATCGACTGCGTCGGCATCGACTTGGGCTGCTACGACTTCATCCTCGGCGTCGACTTCCTGTCCACACTCGGTCCTATACTTTGGGACTTCGACGCGTTGAGCCTCATCTTCTGGCGCGGGGGCGGCCGTCGCGTCCAGTGGACGGTGATACGTCTCCAACGTATCGATAATTTCTTGTGTTCCATGCCACATTATTGATGTTATCTACATGTTTTATGCACACTTTATGTCATATTCGTGCATTTTCTGGAACTAACCTATTAACAAGATGCCGAAGTGCCGGTTCCTGTTTCTCGCTGTTTTTGGTTTCGGAAATCCTAGTAACGAAATATTCTCGGAATCGGACGAAATCAACGCCAAAGTTCCTATTTTCATCGGAAGCATCCGGAACACCCGGGAAGGACCGAGAGGGGGCCACGGGGCCACCAAACCCTAGGCTGGCGCGGCCAGAGGGGGGGCCGCGCCGCCCTATGGTGTGGCCCCCCTGTCAGCCCTCCTGCGCCGCCTCTTCGCCTATATAAAGCCCCTGGATCAGAAAACCCGATACCAATTGACGAAACCCACGAAACCTGCCGGAGCCGCCGCCATCGCGAAGCCAAGATGCGGGGGACAGGATCTCTGTTCCGGCACCCTGCCGGAGCGGGGAAGTGCCCCGGAAGGCTTCTCCATCGACACCGCTGCCATCTCCACCGCCATCTTCATCACCGCTGCTTGCTCCCATGAGGAGGGAGTAGTTCTCCATCGAGGCTCGGGGCTGTACCGGTAGCTATGTGGTTCATCTCTCTCCTATGTAGTTCAATACAATAATCTCATGAGCTGCCCTACATGATTGAGATTCATATGATGATGCTTGTAATCTAGATGTCATTATGCTAGTCAAGTGAGTTTTACTTATGTGATCTCCGGAGACTCCTCGTCCCACGTGTGTAAAGGTGACAAGTGTGTGCACCGTGTGGGTCTCTTAGGCTAGATTTCACAGAATACTTACTCATTGAATGGCATAGTGAGGTGCTTATTTATATCTCTTTAAGATTGCAGCATGTTGTATCACAATTTATCCATGTGCTACTCTAGTGATTTGTTATTAAAGTAGTTTATTCCTCCTGCATGTGTGCAAAGGTGACGATGCGTGCACCGTGTTAGTACTTGGTTTATGCTATGATCATGATCTCTTGTAGATTATGGAGTTAACTATTGCTATGATAATATTGATGTGATCTATTCCTCCTACATATGCATGAAGGTGACAGTGTGCATGCTATGCTAGTACTTGGTTTAGTAGCGTTGATCTATCTTACACTAAAGGTTACTTAAACATGAGCATTATTGTGGAGCTTGTTAACTCCGGCATTGAGGGTTCGTGTAATCCTACGCAATGTGTTCATCATCCAACAAAAGTGTAGAGTATGCATTTATCTGTTCCGTTATGTGATCGATGTTGAGAGTGTCCACTAGTGAAAGTGTAATCCCTAGGCCTTGTTCCTAAATACTGCTGAGTTACTACTGCTTGTTTACTACTACTTGCGTTACTACTGCTCGAGTTACTACTGCTTGTTTACTACTACTTGCGTTACTATCTGCTGCAATACCACCACCATCAACTACACGCCAAGCACTTTTCCGGCACCGTTGCTACTGCTCATACTTATTTATACCACCTGTATTTCACTATCTCTTCGCCGAACTAGTGCACCTATTTGGTGTGTTGGGGACACAAGAGACTTCTTGCTTTGTGGTTGCGGGGTTGCATGAGAGGGATATCTTTGACCTCTTCCTCCCCGAGTTCGATAAACCTTGGGTATCCACTTAAGGGAAACTTGCTGCTGTTCTACAAACCTCTGCTCTTGGAGGCCCAACACTGTCTACAAGAATAGAAGCTCCCGTAGACATCAAGCACTTTTCTGGCGCCGTTGCCGGGGAGGAAAGGTAAACGGCACACACACACCGGCAACCCCGGCAACTAGCCACTTTTCTGGCGCCGTTGCCGGGGAGGAAAGGTAAAAGGCACTCATACTACGGTCTCAGGTAAAGTATTTTTCCGGCGCCGTTGTGTGTGTGCTCAAAGCTATTTCCTTTAGATCCTGCAATTGCATCTTTTTGTTTCTTGTTTACACTAGTTTGGCATAATGTATAAGAGTGAGCTTCTTGTTCTATTTCCTGATTTAAAACTTGGATTGTTTGATGCGAAAATTAAAAAACCTATGAAATCTTATTTGCATGCTTGGTAGTAATATTAGTATGAACGCTTTGAACACCATGGTTGATAATGATATAGAAAGTTCTAAGCTTGGGAAAGCTGGTTTTCATGATATTTTTAGTCCCCCAAGCATTGAGGAGAAAATTTTCTTTGATGATACTTTGCCTCCTATTTATGATGATTATAATGATAGTGGTCTTTTGGTGCCACCTACTATGGAGAGTGAATTTGATTATGATTACAATATGCCTCCTACACTTGATGAGAATAATAATGATAGCTACTTTGTTGAATTTGCTCCCACTACAACTAATAAAACTGATTATGCTTATGTTGGGAGTAGTAATAATTTTGTGCATGAGACTCATGATAAGAATGTTTCATTTGATAGTTATATTGTTGAGTTTGCTCATGTTGCTACTGAAAGTTATTATGAGAGAGGGAAATATGGTTGTAGAAATTTTCATGTTACTAAAACACCTCTCTATGTGCTGAAATTTTTCAAGCTACACTTGTTTTATCTTCCTATGCTTGTTACTTTGCTCTTCATGAACTTGTTTATTTACAAGATTCCTATGCATAGGAAGCATGTTAGACTTAAATGTGTTTTGAATTTGCCTCTTGATGCTCTCTTTTGCTTCACATACTATTTCTTGCGAGTGCATCATTAAAACTGCTGAGCCCATCTTAATGGCTATAAAGAAAAGAACTTCTTGGGAGATAACCCATGTGTTATTTTGCTACAGTACTTTGTTTTATATTTGTGTCTTGGAAGTTGTTTACTACTGTAGCAACCTCTCCTTATCTTAGTTTTGAGTTTTGTTGTGCCAAGTTAAGCCGTTGATAGAAAAGTAAGTACTAGATTTGGATTACTGCGCAGTTCCAGATTTCTTTGCTGTCACGAATCTGAGCCCACTGCC
This sequence comes from Lolium rigidum, assembly GCF_022539505.1. Classification (NCBI taxonomy): domain Eukaryota; kingdom Viridiplantae; phylum Streptophyta; class Magnoliopsida; order Poales; family Poaceae; genus Lolium; species Lolium rigidum. Next base: position 90,346,999 of record NC_061508.1, read on the forward strand.
CTGCAGGAAGCTCAGAAAATTATGCCAATTTACGTGCATGATCCTCAGATATGTACGCAACTTTCATTCAATTTGAGCATTTTCATTTGAGCAAGTCTGGTGCCATTTTAAAATTCGTCAATACGAACTGTTCTGTTTTGACAGATTCTGCCTTTTATTTCGCATTGCCTCTTTCGCTATGTTGGATGAATTTCTTTGATCCACTAATGTCCAGTAGCATTATGCAATGTCCAGAAGTGTTAAGAATGATTGTGTCACCTCTGAATATGTCAATTTATATTGTGCACTAACCCTCTAATGAGTTGTTTCGAGTTTGGTGTGGAGGAAGTTTTCAAGGGTCAAGAGAGGAGGATGATATACTACGATCAAGGAGAGTGAAAGCTCTAAGCTTGGGGATGCACCCGGTGGTTCACCCCTGCATATATCAAGAAGACTCAAGAGTCTAAGCTTGGGGATGCCCAAGGCATCCCCTTCTTCATCGACAACATTATCAGGTTCCTCCCTCGAAACTATATTTTTATTCCATCACATCTTATGTGCTTTACTTGGAGCGTCTGTGTGCTTTTGTTTTTGTTTTTGTTTGAATAAATTGGATTACATCATGCTTGTGTGGGAGAGAGACACGCTCCGTTGGTTCGTATGAACACATGTGTTCTTAGCTTATAATATTCATGGCGAAGTTTCCTCTTCGTTAAATTGTTATATGGTTGGAATTGGAAAATGATACATGTAGTAATTTGCTATAATGTCTTGGGTAATGTGATACTTGGCAATTGTTGTGCTCATGTTTAAGCTCTTGCATCATATACTTTGCACCTATTAGTGAAGAATACATAGAGCATGCTAAAATTTGGTTTGCATAATTGGTCTCTCTAAGGTCTAGATAATTTCTAGTAAGGTGTTTGAACGACAAGGAAGACGATGTATAGTCTTATAATGCTTGTAATATGTCTTTTATGTAAGTTTTGCTGTACTAGTTCATACTTGTGTTTGTTCCAAATAACCTTGCTAGCCTAAACCTTGTATCGAGAGGGAATACTTCTCATGCATCCAAATACTTGAGCCAACACTATGCCATTCGTGTCCACCATACCTACCTACTACATGGTATTTCTCCGCCATTCCAAAGTAAATTGCTTGAGTGCTACCTTTAAACAATTCAAAATTTATTACCTCTTATTTGTGTCAATGTTTTATAGCTCATGAGGAAGTATGTGGTGTTTATCTTTCAATCTTGTTGGGCAACTTTCACCAATGGACTAGTGGCTTCATCCGCTTATCCAATAATTTTGCAAAAAGAGCTGGCAATGGGATTCCCGAGTCCCAAATTAATTAACAAAAATAGACACTCCTCCATGGTATGTGATTGTTGGACGGCACCCGAAGGATTCGGTTAGCCATGGCTTGTGTAAGCAAAGGTTGGGAGGAGTGTCATCATAATAAAACTAAAATAAAAGGGCACTCCTTCATGGTATGAGATTGTTGGCGAGGCACCCGAGGATTCGGTTAGCCATGGTTTGTGAAAGAAAGGTTGGAAGGAGTGCCATCCAAAAATAAAATAAAATGGGAGCCGCTCTTTGAAGGTTTGTCCGGCAAGGGGGTTAGAGTACCCGCTACCATTCGTTGACAACAACATACACCTCTCAAAACTTTATTTTTATGCTCTCTTTATGTTTTCAAAATCAAAGCTCTAGCACAAATATAGCAATCGATGCTTTTCCTCTATGAGGACCATTCTTTTACTTTCAATGTTGAGTCGGTTCACCTATTTCTCTCCACCTCAAGAAGCAAACACTTGTGTGAACTTTGCATTGATTCTTACATATTTGCATATTGCATTTGTTATATTGCTTTGCATTGACAATTATCCATGAGATATACATGTTACAAGTTGAAAGCAACCGCTGAAACTTAATCTTCCATTATGTTGCTTCAATACCTTTTACTAAGAATTTATTGCTTTATGAGTAACTCTTATGCAAGACTTACTCGATGCTTGTCTTGAAAGTGCTATTCATGAAAAGTCTTTGCTATATGATTCACTTGTTTACTCATGTCATATACATTGTTTTGATCGCTGCATTCACTACATATGCTTGTACAAATAGTATGATCAAGTTTATGATGGCATGTCACTCCAGAAATTATCCTTGTTATCGTTTTACCTGCTCGGGACGAGCGGAACTAAGCTTGGGGATGCCGATACGTCTCCAACGTATCGATAATTTCTTGTGTTCCATGCCACATTATTGATGTTATCTACATGTTTTATGCACACTTTATGTCATATTCGTGCATTTTCCGGAACTAACCTATTAACAAGATGCCGAAGTGCCGGTTCCGTTTCTCGCTGTTTTTGGTTTCGAAATCCTAGTAACGAAATATTCTCGGAATCGGACGAAATCAACGCCAAAGTTCCTATTTTCATCGGAAGCATCCAGAACACCCGGGAAGGACCGGAGGGGGCCACGGGGCCACCAAACCCTAGGCTGGCGCGGCCGGAGGGGGGCCGCGCCGCCCTATGGTGTGGCCCCCCGTCAGCCCTCCTGCGCCGCCTCTTCGCCTATATAAAGCCCCTGGATCAGAAAACCCGATACCAATTGACGAAACCCACGAAACCTGCCGGAGCCGCCGCCATCGCGAAGCCAAGATCCGGGGGACGGGATCTCTGTTCCGGCACCCCGCCGGAGCGGGGAAGTGCCCCGGAAGGCTTCTCCATCGACACCGCTGCCATCTCCACCGCCATCTTCATCACCGCTGCTGCTCCCATGAGGAGGGAGTAGTTCTCCATCGAGGCTCGGGGCTGTACCGGTAGCTATGTGGTTCATCTCTCTCCTATGTAGTTCAATACAATAATCTCATGAGCTGCCCTACATGATTGAGATTCATATGATGATGCTTGTAATCTAGATGTCATTATGCTAGTCAAGTGAGTTTTACTTATGTGATCTCCGGAGACTCCTCGTCCCACGTGTGTAAAGGTGACAAGTGTGTGCACCGTGTGGGTCTCTTAGGCTAGATTTCACAGAATACTTACTCATTGAATGGCATAGTGAGGTGCTTATTTATATCTCTTTAAGATTGCAGCATGTTGTATCACAATTTATCCATGTGCTACTCTAGTGATTTGTTATTAAAGTAGTTTATTCCTCCTGCATGTGTGCAAAGGTGACGAGTGCGTGCACCGTGTTAGTACTTGGTTTATGCTATGATCATGATCTCTTGTAGATTATGGAGTTAACTATTGCTATGATAATATTGATGTGATCTATTCCTCCTACATATGCATGAAGGTGACGAGTGTGCATGCTATGCTAGTACTTGGTTTAGTAGCGTTGATCTATCTTACACTAAAGGTTACTTAAACATGAGCATTATTGTGGAGCTTGTTAACTCCGGCATTGAGGGTTCGTGTAATCCTACGCAATGTGTTCATCATCCAACAAAAGTGTAGAGTATGCATTTATCTGTTCTGTTATGTGATCGATGTTGAGAGTGTCCACTAGTGAAAGTGTAATCCCTAGGCCTTGTTCCTAAATACTGCTGAGTTACTACTGCTTGTTTACTACTACTGCGTTACTACTGCTGAGTTACTACTGCTTGTTTACTACTACTGCGTTACTACTGCTGCAATACCACCACCATCAACTACACGCCAAGCACTTTTCTGGCACCGTTGCTACTGCTCATACTTATTTATACCACCTGTATTTCACTATCTCTTCGCCGAACTAGTGCACCTATTTGGTGTGTTGGGGACACAAGAGACTTCTTGCTTTGTGGTTGCGGGGTTGCATGAGAGGGATATCTTTGACCTCTTCCTCCCTGAGTTCGATAAACCTTGGGTATCCACTTAAGGGAAACTTGCTGCTGTTCTACAAACCTCTGCTCTTGGAGGCCCAACACTGTCTACAAGAATAGAAGCTCCCGTAGACATCAGACGGGCATCGGCGGCACCACTCCTACGACGCCCCAGCTTCAGCTGATGGCGGCAGCTCTCGACGAGGCGCACCCCCTCCTGGCCGACTTCCTGCAGCAGCACAGCGACATCTTCGACGAGCCACAGGGCCTCCCACCGGCGCGGCCCTGTGACCACCGCATCCACCTGCTGCCTGACACGGCACCTGTCGCCGTGCGCCCGTACCGCTACCCCCAGCTGCAGAAGGACGAGCTCGAGCGGCAGGTGGCGGTCATGCTCGCACAGGGCATTATTCGGATCTCAACGTCGCCATTCTCCGCCCCGGTGCTCCTCGTGCGCAAGTCCGACGGCACCTGGCGCTTCTGCATCGACTATCGCGCACTCAACACCCTGACGTCCAAGGACAAGTTTCCCATCCCCGTCGTGGATGAACTCTTGGACGAGCTACACGGCGCGCGCTTCTTCACCAAGCTGGACCTGCGCTCCGGCTATCACCAGGTGCGGATGCATGAGGACGACATCGAGAAGACGGCGTTCTAGACTCATCATGGCCACTTCGAGTTCTTGGTGATGCCCTCTCCAACGCGCCGGCGACTTTCCAGGCCTTGATGAACGACGTGCTCAGCCCCTACTTACGCCGCTTTGTGCTTGTTTTCTTTGATGACATTCTTATATACAGTGCATCGTGGGCGGAGCACCTCCAACACGTGGCCATCATCTTCAACGAGCTTCGAGCGCACCGCCTCCACCTCAAGCGCTCGAAGTGCTCGTTTGGCACAACCTCCGTCACCTACTTGGGCCACGTCATCTCGGCGGACGGTGTTGCGATGGACGCCGACAAGGTCGCCGCCGTGGCTGCGTGGCCGACCCCGCAGTCTCCGCGGGCTCTCCGCGGCTTCTTGGGCCTCGCCGGGTACTACCGGAAGTACATCCGGGACTTCGGCATCATCGCCGCGCCTCTGACGCGTCTCCTTCGCCGCGACGCCTTCTCCTGGGACGAGGAGGCGACGACGGCCTTCCAGGCCCTACAGCGGGCCCTCACGACAGGCCCCGTCCTCCAGATGCCGGACTTCGACATGCCGTTCGTCGTGGACTGCGACGCCTCTGGCATTGGCTTCGGCGCCGTCCTCCACCAAGGCGAGGGGCCGCTCGCTTTCTTCAGCCGACCCTTCGCCCCTCGCCACCACAAGCTTGCGGCATACGAGCGCGAGCTGATCGGGCTGGTCCAGGCTGTGCGCCACTGGCGCCCTTACCTCTGGGGACGGTCGTTCCGGGTGCGCACGGACCACTACAGCCTCAAGTTCTTGCTGGACCAGCGCCTCTCCACAGTTCCGCAGCACCAGTGGATCAGCAAGCTCTTCGGCTTCGACTTCACCGTGGAGTACCGGCCCGGCCGCCTCAATACTGTGGTCGACGCCCTATCCCGCCGTGACACTGAGGATGTTGACAACGACGCGGCACCGGCAGGCGCCGCCCTGTGCATCCGTTCAGGGCCGTCTTTCGCCTTCATCGACGACGTTCGCCGCGCGACGGCCACGGCCGCGGACGCCCAGACACTCCGCGGGCGCCTCGCCGACGGCGACTTGGGGGCGCCGTGGCGCCTTGTCGACGGTCTCCTGCTGCACGGCCGCCGCATCTTCGTGCCCGCCCACGGCGACCTCCGCCAACAGGCCCTATCGCTGGCACACTCCACCGGCCATGAGGGCGTGCAGAAAACCCTACATAGCCTCCGCGCTGATTTCTACATCCCCGGGGATGGTGCGCTTGTTCGCGACTTGGTGCGATCATGCGTGACGTGCCAGCGGAACAAGACTGAGACGCTGCGCCCAGCAGGTATGCTCCAGCCGCTGGACGTGCCCTCCCAGGTGTGGGCAGATATCTCCATGGACTTCATCGAGGGCCTTCCCAAGGTGGGCGGCAAGTCCGTCATCCTCACGGTGGTCGACCGCTTCTCCAAGTACGCGCATTTCATCGCCCTCGGCAACCCATATTCAGCTGCGTCCGTGGCGCGGGCCTTCTTCGACGGTATCGTCCGCCTCCACGGATTTCCGTCATCCATCGTCAGCGATCGTGACCCTGTGTTCACTGGTCACGTCTGGCGGGATCTCTTTCGGATGGCCGGCGTGAAGCTCCGCATGAGCACGGCATTCCACCCTCAGACCGACGACCAGTCCGAGGTGGTCAACAAGGTGATCGCCATGTATTTGCGATGCGTGACGGGTGATCGACCACGAGCTTGGGTGGATTGGCTCCCATGGGCGGAGTACTGCTACAACACGTCCTATCACTCCGCCCTGCATGCCACGCCTTTTGAGGTGGTCTACGGGCGACCGCCGCCGGCGATGCTTCCTTATGAACCGGGCACGGCTCAAACCGAGACAGCGGGCGACCTGCTTCGCACCCGCGACGAGATACTGACTGAGGCGCGTCAGCGTCTTCTCCAAGCACAGCAGCTGGCCCGGAAGTACTATGATGCTCATCACCGCGAGGCGGAATTTGCGGTGGGCGATTGGGTCTGGCTGCGCCTCCTTCACAGGACCACGCAGTCCCTGGACCCACGCTCCAAGCGCAAGTTGGGACCCCGCTACGCCGGTCCTTTTCGCGTGCTGGAACGCGTTGGCACCCTCGCATACCGCTTGGAGTTGCCAGCTGCATCGCGCCTACATGACGTCTTCCATGTCGGCCTACTCAAGGCCTACCGCGGGGACCCGCCGGCAGTAACGCCGGACCTTCCCCCTACTGCAGATGGTCGTCTTCTGCCAGCTCCAGCCACAGTGGCGAAGGTGATGCAGGCGCAGCAGCGTCGCGGCGTGTGGCATGTTCTGGTGCACTGGACCGGTCTGCCCGAAGAGGAGACTACTTGGGAGAAGCTCGAGGAATTCCGCTAGCAGTTTCCAGACGTTCAGCTCGAGGACGAGCTGTTTGTGAAGGCGGGAGAGATGTTATGACCGGTTTGGCCTATAGCAGAAAGAAGCCCATTAGTGGGCCTAAATTAGGGGCTTAGCCCATTTATCTTTAGGTTTTCAGCTTATAAATACCTCTGTAAACTCACGTGAAGAGGCAAGCAATAAATATACGTTCATTGCCCGACTCCCTCAGGAGTCGGCTCCCCAAACCCTGCCGCCACCTCTTCCAGCGCCTCCTCCTTCCTCGCGCGAGACGGCGCCTAGCCGCCGGCGACCGCGAGCCTCACCACGTCCTCCTCCCTTCCACCCCTACAACCTACGTTCGTTGCCTGGTAGACCCCGAGTCTCTACCACAATATCTATATCCCCATAAGCTATATAGCTTTACGAAAAAAACAAGGGTAATGAAAAGACTGGACTTCTTTCTTTATTCTGTCTGACTTTCTTCCTACTATGCTTATGTCAAATCATTACAAGCCACAAATGCCAGTAGGGATAATGTTCAATTTTTTATTTCTAGAACTGTGCAAAATACATTAAGTGGACAAAATAAAATGAAGTTGACTAAATTCTGGTCATAGTTATAATTAGAGAGCTAAGAAGCTCTCATGTTAATGCAAACCAAAAAAATCCTTCTTGATTTGATGTATGTTCTGCTAACAACTTAACTTGCACTTAAGCAGTACTTTCCATGAAGTAAGAAGTAAGAACGCCATTACTTTGTTTACACAGGATGCCAATAACTGTGTACATGCGTGATGAAGATGGGGGTGGTTTAATAAGTATCGCTGAATATGGCCAAGAGTATGGTAAAGAAGATCCAGTACAACTTCTGTATCATGGTTTTGGCCATTATGATTCCCTTCAGATTCGAGCCAATAGGGGTCCAGAGGCAAGAATGTAGAATTTTGGAGTTCCAGATGGACAAGGTATGGTCAACTATTCTGATTTCCGTCTTTTCACGACGATATATTGTTGAGATACTGATGGCTTATACAGTGAGAGTGAGTGTTTAATTGTTTATATAGCCTCAATGTGCATTACAAGCTTTGGAGCAATAACTATGTCGCAAAAAAACCACATTACATTAGGTTTCCTGAAATAATGTAGTGACAAGTAAGAAATCACGAGTCGGAGTAGGCATTATTATTTTTGTTCCCTCCTGTATAAGCCGTTATTCCTTAATCATTTGGGAACCTGGAGATTTACCACATGACCGTTACGTCCATATCCACCCCCTTTTCAGACAATCTAGTGCATGAATAAAGAATACTTAACAAGTTATGAATCCTGAACTTCTTACGCAGTTACCATTTCCTTAGAAAGTATTCCTGACTCAAAAAAATTGCTGGCAGGCACGTTGCAAAAGCATTGATCTGTGGATACCAGATGTCTTTGTCTAGGGACATGCTCGTAGAAAATGGTAAGAGATGGACGACATTCCATTCTCTGTTTGAAGCTGCCCAACGAGCAAAATTTGGAGCGATCCATTGCATCTGATTCTGCTGAAGAAATAGGCAGGAACTCAACAAGGTAACATCATTAGGGGAGACGACTGAATCCTGCTGTGTTGGTTCATGTACTCACCATGGAGTGGTGTAGACTATTTCTCGAAAACCTCACCATGGAGTGGTGTAGATAAACATGTACTTGTAAGGCTGTAACTAGATGTAATCTCTGTTGCTCAGGCAATAAAAGGGTTGGGATTATTAATAGATCTTGCCTTCAATGTTTTCCTCTAGAGGGTCTTGATCATGAACCGTTTTGAACAGCGAATGCTTGCTCTGTACATAATGACTAAACTATGGATGGCAAGTGAGAACAGATCAAGTAAGATGTTGGTTGACAGGCGGCAGAAAATATGGTGCCTACTGTCTGGTGTGATTTCCTGGAGTATATTGTTATGTTGTAGGGATTCAGTCACACTTGGAGGAAATCCTAATTTGAGACACAATTTAAGAACCAAAAATGACAAATCAAATGAGTACAGCCGTTTGATTTTCTTCCCGATGAACAACAAACAGTAGATAGGTGCAGGTTCTGCATATTATCCCTAATCTACTTCCCGCTGCCGTGTCTGTCAGCAAGCAATACAGTTACAATATGCAGAGGAGTGCTCAGCCATGAACATAGAGAAGTACAATAAGTTCAGAATTTAATGGTAACATATGGTTCGATCATCCGGGTCTGTAAATGGGATAAAGAAACAGAATACTAGTATTTGTGAAAAGTTGTTGACAGATCGATCAATACAACGACATCCATTACAGGATTGAACATTATGGAAACATTCGAACTATTAAGAAGTATGTAAATGCAACAGGTCCAGAATCAACGACCACTGTTCGCCACGTTGAGGATCAGATAATCATCCAGCTCCCAGTGGCAAGCACAAAGATCAAGCTCGCGATTTCGACCTTTGCGGGCTCTAGGCTGCGTAGTCGTCCGATCCTGGAAGCGGTAGGCACGGAAATGACCAAGTTGTTGCAGATAATAGTTGAGGTATACCGAATTGGCGGCAATCTTAGGGAACTTCTTTGTGGACACCATGACAGAGCCAGCCCCCGCGAGGAAGGCTGCATGGTCGTTGCCGACCCCGCTCTGGGGGACTAGCCGTCTCCTCGCCATGTCCACCTCAAACACCTCCACGCGGGCTGGGCGTCCGCGCCACATGAATATCTCCGTCTCGTTGTAGCCACCTCCCCGCATCAGGTTGAAACCGAACATGTAGCGCACCATCAGCATCCTGTCCTGGGACCGGACGAGGAAGGAGGTGGTTTGTGCGGTCACCGGCGGGTCCTCGTCGAGGAGGAACTTCATGAGAGGCCATCGAGACCCCGAGCTCAGATCCAGCGACATTATCCTGCCGGACACCGTCGTGAAGTAGCAACACCCTCCCAAGGTCACCGGCGACTGGACTAGTGATACCATGTGCGCGATGCCCTGCTTGGCGACGCGCCCGTACACCCAGTTTTCGTCGCCGGGCTTGGCGCAGACGATCGGATACGCCCCCGGTCGGAGGCAGAGCATGAGCGTGCACGGGGACGTTGAGTCGTCGATGCCCGCGCCGGTGATCACTCTTGGGTCCACCCGGGGCCAGAGCGTCAGGAAGCATGAGGGTTGGTCGGCCGGGTCGACGGTGAGGGGCGGGAACCGGATGAGCGCGCCGGTGAGCGGGTTGAGGACACTGACGTCGTTGCCGCCCTCGTGAAGGAGGACGAGGAGACCGTCGGCAGTGCCTAGTTGTTGGTTGGTGGCGAGCTCGGGGAAGTTGACATTGGCGCGGGCACCGGTGGCCACGTTCACGAGGGTGCGGCCCGACGGGTGGCCGCAGCGGTAGAGCACGATCCAGTCGCGCGGGCGGAAGCGGGCGTCCATTCCGTCGCCCGCGCGGGGGTTGTCGGTGCAGTCACGCCAGGGCTTGCACGCAGCCCGGAAGCGGAGGTACTCGGCGACGTCCAAGGTGAGCAGTCGGTCGGCGATGTCCATGACCAGATCGGTCGGCAGGTTCTTCCAGTCTCGCCATTTCATAGCGGCGCGGGTCCGTTTTGCCACGGGCTCATAAAGGCTCACAGCCTGTTGCGACGTCATCTTTACTGTCCATAATTGGAAACACGTTCATAAGCAAAATTGGAATGCAACGGCATCAAGTTGGGAAATAATTGTTTATCACAATAATTGTTGTGAAAAAAGCAATCGCCACTGTCCAGACCAGAGGCGATTGCTTTTTTCAGTACTGTTTATCACAATAATAACAACGAACATCACGTGTTCTAGACCCATAACAAATAGACTCTAAGAAAGACCGGCCAATGCAACGAAATTCCCCAAATATATATATATAAAGAAAACTTTTTTAAAACATTAAAAAATATAAACATGTTTCTTTTTCTATGGTACCAAACCTTGTTATAGAAACTTTTGCTTCAAAGAAAAAGAGATTGACAGTATCTTACCAATACAGGAAATATACCACAGTATACTCTCAAACATGTAGATCTGAGAAAATTACCAACCACAATTTTACTTACCTTTTTGATGGCTATGAACTATTCCTCGACGAAACCCTTACTCTCCTCTCTGAGAGCAACAATTGCGATATTACCATAGAACACAACGACGCAGTAGCTCGACTCTTGGGGAACCTGAAAAGACGTCGGGTGGGTTTAGAGATTGGTTTTAGAAATTGTGGCTTATATAAACAACTGAAAACACGCAATATAATTTGATAGATCTAGATCTGGGGAAAAGTACTAAAAATATGAAGCACTAAAAAAATTTCCAAGTATATCCGACACCTTTTTACCTTTGATTTATCTACGCTTTGTGTTCTCCATCTTGTTTTTCCCGAAAGCAACAGTAGGAAGAGCGATGAGGAAGGGGTAGGAATACTGGGGCTTGTTTAGGGTGATGGCGGCGGGAGGAGGGAGAGGACGAGGAGGACGAGGGGGATATGGTAGGTTAGGGTTTGCCGTGTGAAATGGGGATAAGTAGGTGAGTGTAGTCTGGAGAGCCAAAATAATGGGTGGGCTAGTCAGCAGAGAGTGGCTTGTAAGTAGAGTTTTTGCTCCTAATGGGCCAAAATTATGCTAAATTCTAAGGGAAAACCTACAGATATGGGTGGGCCACGACCATCCCACCCATAGACCGCTAGTGGGTGAGTGGTTCGGCTCGTTCACACTTTAAGGAGATCAAAGGAGACACAAACATCAAAAAGAGGTAATTAAGTTCAGATTGGGATAAAAACTCATTAAGATATCCGGGAGACATTTTAATAGAACATTAGAATGACATTCTTGAAGGTGTACTTGGTGATGATGGTTAACCTCGGCAATATTCATGGATGTGGAAATAGGGTTTCGGGGAAATAGTTGTGCTGGTGATTTCGTCGGCTTATCAAACAAACTAGGTGGTCTGGTGATGTATTGATTATGAGGCAAAGTCGTCATATTGCTAGAACAAAACTAGGATTACAAAAAATGTATAGTGGATCCTCTAACCACTGGCTCTTCCTAGCCTTTATATGAGAGGTTGGGTATCAGAGCCCAGTTCGGTCGGTTTACAAGTGTCCTAATAAGGCTATGCTTATGTCGTCTCATTTGGGATTTTCCTTATTGTCCACGTCTAACCCCTGTGCTAAGACTTTGGGCTTCATGGGCTTATTCCCAAATATGTACCAGGGATACCAATGCAATAGGCTCAATAAGGTATGCCCATGTCAGGTCCAAAAATTCTACTCGAGTCACATACTTGGGTTAAACCTCCAAACTTTAACTTATTCATTTGTACAACGAGCCTGGAGTTTCAAGTAAATAACTTCTTGTTATGGGGATATTGGTAAATGAGCCCCTCTAACAGATCAGGAACCAGCTAATTGCTTTTGGGCAAAAACATTGTGAACCTACGTCAAACTTAAGTCCCTAGACTCGAATCTGGTATGTGTTGGTGTAATTCAGTTCGGACCGCGAAAGTCTTATCGAGTTATGAATTCTAGTTTTATGTTTTGGGTATCCAACTCATCTGTCGGGATTTTTCATCATATTGTTGATATGGAAATTATGTAGCAGATCGCGGCTTGTGCGAGTGCTAGGCCTCATAGGATGGATCTTGGGGTCTTACCTTCATGCTTATGAGCACGACATTCTAACATATTATCGCGGCAGACGCGTTCCGAGAATAATTTTATATCGACTGCCTTGTTTGGATGTTGCACTAGTTGAAGTTGTCGGGTTCTGGTTTACCCGAATTTTGATACTTTTGTCAGGTGCACAATAGACGCTCCCGATGGGAGTAATTGACGAGTCTATGTTTCTAGTGTTTACCACCGATAATGGACTCGAAGATTTATCCTCTTCTCTATTTCTCGAAAACCTCGCCATGGAGTGGTGTAGACTATTTCTCGAAAACCTCACCATGGAGTGGTGTAGATAAACTTGTACTTGTAAGGCTGTAACTAGATGTAATCTCTGTTGCTCAGGCAATAAAAGGGTTGGGATTATTAATAGATCTTGCCTTCAATGTTTTCCTCTAGAGGGTCTTGATCATGAACCGTTTTGAACAGCGAGTGCTTGCTCTGTACATAATGACTAAACTATGGATGGCAAGTGAGAACAGATCAAGTAAAATGTTGGTTGACAGGCGGCAGAAAATATGGTGCCTACTGTGGTGTGATTTCGTGGAGTATATTGTTATGTTGTAGGATTCAGTCACACTTGGAGGAAATCCTAATTTGAGACACAATTTAAGAACCAAAAATGACAAATCAAATGAGTACAGCCGTTTGATTTTCTTCCGATGAACAACAAACAGTAGATAGGTGCAGGTTCTGCATAATATCCGTAATCTACTTTCCGCGGCCGTGTCTATCAGCAAGCAATACAGTTACAATATGCAGAGGAGTGCTCAGCCATGAATATAGAGAAGTACAATAAGTTCAGAATTTATTGGTAACATATGGTTCGATCATCCGGGTCTGTAAATGGGATAAAGAAACAGAATACTAGTATTTGTGAAAAGTTGTTGACAGATCGATCAATACAACGACATCCATTACAGGAATGAACATTATGGAAACATTCGAACTATTAAGAAGTATGTAAATGCAACAGGTCCAGAATCAACGACCACTGTTCGCCACGTTGAGGATCAGATAATCTTCCAGCTCCCAGTGGCAAGCACAAAGATCAAGCTCGCGATTTCGACCTTTGCGGGCTCTAGGCTGCGTAGTCGTCCGATCCTGGAAGCGGTAGGCACGGAAATGACCAAGTTGTTGCAGATAATAGTTGAGGTATACCGAATTGGCGGCGATCTTAGGGAACTTCTTTGTGGACACCATGACAGAGCCAGCCCCCGCGAGGAAGGCTGCATGGTCGTTGCCGACACCGCTCTGGGGGACTAGCCGTCTCCTCGCCATGTCCACCTCAAACACCTCCACGCGGGTTTGGCGTCCGTGCCACATGAATATCTCCGTCGCCTTGTAGCCACCTCCCCGCATCAGGTTGCCACCGAACATGTAGCGCACCATCAGCATCCTGTCCTGGGACCGGACGAGGAAGGAGGTGGTTTGTGCGGTCACCGGCGGGTCCTCGTCGAGGAGGAACTTCATGAGAGGCCATCGAGACCCCGAGCTCAGATCCAGCGACATTATCCTGCCGGACACCGTCGTGAAGTAGCAACGCCCTCCCAAGGTCACCGGCGACTGGACTAGTGATACCATGTGCGCGATGCCCTGCTTGGCGACGCGCCCGTACACCCAGTTTTCGTCGCCGGGCTTGGCGCAGACGATCGGATACGCCCCCGGTCGGAGGCAGAGCATGAGCGTGCACGGGGACGTTGAGTCGTCGATGCCCGCGCCGGTGATCACTCTTGGGTCCACCCGGGGCCAGAGCGTCAGGAAGCATGAGGGGCGGTCGGCCGGGTCGACGGTGAGGGGCGGGAACCGGATGAGCGCGCCGGTGAGCGGGTTGAGGACACTGACGTCGTTGCCGCCCTCGTGAAGGAGGACGAGGAGACCGTCGGCAGTGCCTAGTTGGTGGTTGGTGGCGAGCTCGGGGAAGTCGACGTTGGCGCGGGCACCGGTGGCCACGTTCACGAGGGTGCGGCCCGACGGGTGGCCGCAGCGGTAGAGCACGATCCAGTCGCGCGGGCGGAAGCGGGCGTCCATTCCGTTGCCTGCGCGGGGGTTGTCGGTGCAGTCACGCCAGGGCTTGCACGCAGCCCGGAAGCGGAGGTACTCGGCGACGTCCAAGGTGAGCAGTCGGTCGGCGATGTCCATGACCAGATCGGTCGGCAGGTTCTTCCAGTCTCGCCATTTCATAGCGGCGCGGGTCCGTTTCGCCACGGGCTGATAAAGGCTCACAGCCTGTTGCGACTTCATCTTTACTGTCCATAATTGGAAACACGTTCATAAGCAAAATTGGAATGCAACTACACTCAAGTTGAGAAATTTACTATACTACTCCAGAGGCGATTGCTTTTTTCAATACTGTTTGTAACCATAATAACAACGAACATCACGTGTTCTACACCCAGGACAAATAGACTCTAAGAAAGACCGGCCAATGCAACGAAATTCCCCAAATATATATATAAAGAAAACTTTTTTAAAACATTAAAAAATATGAACATGTTTCTTTTTCTATGGTATCAAACCTTGTTATAGGAACTTTTGCTTCAAAGAAAAGAAGATTGACAGAATCTTACCAATACAGGAAATATACCCCAGTATATTCTCAAACATGTAGATCTGAGAAAATTACCAACCACAATTTTACTTACCTTTTTGATGGCTATGAACTATTCCTCGACGAAACCCTTACTCTCCTCTCTGAGAGCAACAATTGTGATATTACCAAAGAACACAACGATGCAGTAGCTCGACTCTTGGGGAACCTGAAAAGACGTCGAGTGGGTTTAGAGATTGGTTTTAGAGATTGTGGCTTATATAAACAACCGAAAACACACAATATAATTTGATAGATCTAGATCTGGGGAAAAGTACTAAAAATATGAAGCACTAAAAAAATTCCACGTATATCCGACACCTTTTTACCTTTGATTTATCTACGCTTTGTGTTCTCCATCTTCTTTTTCCCGAAAGCAACGGTAGGAAGAGCGATGGGGAAGGGGTAGGAATACTGGGGCTTGTTTAGGGTGATGGCGGCTGGGGGAGGGAGAGGACGAGGAGGACGAGAGGGATATGGTAGGTTAGGGTTTGCCGTGTGAAATGGGGAAAAGTAGGTGAGTGTAGTGCCGGAGAGCCAAAAGAATGGGTGGGCTAGTCAACAGAGAGTGGCTTGTAAGTAGAGTTTTTGCTCCTAATGGGCCAAAATTATGCTAAATTCTAAGGGAAAACCTACTAATATGGGTGGGCCACGACCATTCCACCCATATACCGCTAGTGGGTGAGGGGTTCGGCTCGTTCACACTTTAAGGAGATCAAAGGAGACACAAACATCAAGAAGAGGTAATTAAGTTCAGATTGGGATAAAAACTTATTAAGATATCCGGGAGACATTTTAATAGAACATTAGAATGATATTTCTTGAAGGTGTACTTGGTGATGATGGTTAACCTCGGCAATGTTCATGGATATGGAAATAGGGTTTCGGGGAAAGAGATGCGCTGGTGATTTCGTCGGCTTATCAAACAAACTAGGTGGTCCGGTGATGTATTGATTATGAGGCAAAGTCGTCGTATTTCTAGAACAAAACTCGGGTTAGAACAATTGTATCGTGGATCCTCTAACCACTGGCTCTTCCTAGCCTTTATATGAGAGGTTGGATCTTCAGAGCCCAGTTCGATCGGTTTACAGGTGTCCTAATAAGGCTATACTTATGTCGTCTCATTTGGGTTTTTCCTTATTCTCCACATCTAACCCCTAGGCTAAGACTTTGGGCAATAAAAGTTAGGTCGGTAAAGCTCGGTCAACAATCGAGTTAGCTCGACTCGATTCGTTTAACAATCGAGTCCAGATTTGAAACTTGGCTCGACTCGCAAAGCTCACGAGTAACTCACGAGTAGCTCGTTTAAAACTGTCAAATAGAACATGTAAAATGTACAATAATGCATTTTCCCGAATATTTGGACATGAATGATGAACAACAAGCATTATGACTATGGTACCAGAACAATATAAATCACAACGATCAATATATCATGAGCATAAGATTGCTAAGTTGAGAAACGACAAATATACTTGCCCATTTTGGTGGGCTTGGACCGACTCCATTTTTACCGAGCTAAACGAGCTACTCACGAGTTTGATGAGCTCGGCTTGTTTAGCTTGAACTTATTTAACGACAAAATATGAAACTTGGCTTGACTCTTTATACACCGAGTTCGAGTCGAGGCGAGTCGAGTCGCGAGTTACTCGTTTATCTCGCGAGTTTCGGGTTTTAATTCCAAGCCTACTCGGATCCCCGCTCTCAAGAACGACGAGGATAAAGAGGTATCAGGTCTTCAAATCACGACCCACTTTCTTCGACTTCGAGTCCAGCCCATGCAAGCCAGAGCTTCCACCATGTGAACCTTCTCCCGGGCGAATGACCCGTCAGGGTTTCTAAGGATGATTTGTCCACCAACAAACTCGAAAAGCTTGCCCGGCATTTCACCAGGTTTATCCAAAAATACGACATCCCCTCTTCATGTCGGGTTGATCCCTTCGACAAGTAGCATCCGTTAACAGCAGTAAGTTTTCATATTCTTTTACTTTCTATGTTGACTTATTTTCCTTTTCTTTTCGTGCTCCTTACTCAATAATCCCCAACTTTGCAGGATCACATCTTTCTCTCCTGCCTTTCCCCATTGCCTGAGGGTGGCGAAGTATCCGAAGTTGTCGTGGACCGTGAGGGAGATGTTGAAGCTTTGGAAGGCGAAGAGAATTCTTCATCTGATTCTTGCCTTCCATCAAGTCCTCATCTTGAGGTACTAGATCCGATATCCATTCGCTCTCAGAATCGCGGAAGACATCATCAAAAATATCGGCGTGATCCCCCCGTTTGCGGCGGAGTCGATATTGTTGACGGTGATTGGCGGTGAGTTTTCCTCGCTTGAATATCTGACATAAGATGTCGACGTTTTTGCTGGCATGGAAATTTACGCCGATAGACCCAAACAGATCAGATCCAAAAGATGAAGAGTGCCCTGAGACCCGACGCGAAAGCTAAAGCTTCCGATTGCCAGATCCATCTCCTGTTCGAGGTTGTCGCAGACTGGACGAAGGGCGGGTGGGTGCGGAATAAAAACGATGGAGCCAAAATGGATCTGGCCACCGATGATCGTCACGTTGCTGCTTGGCAAAATCGAAGAAGCCGACGAATTCATTACTCCAACGTCCAGATTTCCCACATACGGTGTCAATTGACGAGGTTTAACCTCGGTAATGTCCATGGATATGGACTTAGGGTTTCAGGGAAAGAGTTGCGTTGGTGATTTCGTCGGCTTATCAGACAAACTAGGTGGTGTGATGATGTATGGATTATGAGGCAAAGTCATCGTATTGCTAGAACAATACTAGGGTTACATCAATTGGATCGTGGATCCTCTACCCGTTGGCTCCTCCCAGCCTGTATAAGAGGCTAGGTCTCAGAGCCTAGTTCGGGTCGGTTTACAAGTGTCCTAATAAGGCTATGCTTATGTCGGCTCCTATGGGCCTTTCCTTATTCTCCGCGTCTAACCCCTGGGCTTTGGATGCTTCCATGCCTTTGGGCTTCATGGAATTCTTCCTGAATATGTGATACGTCTCCGACGTATCGATAATTTCTTATGTTCCATGCCACATTATTGATGATATCTACATGTTTTATGCATACTTTATGTCATATTTATGCATTTTCTGAAACTAACCTATTAACGAGATGCCGAAGAGCCAGTTGCTGTTTTCTGCTATTTTTGGTTTCAGAAATCCTAGTAAGGAAATATTCTCGGAATTGGACGAAATCAACGCCCAGGGGCCTATTTTCACAGGAAGCTTCCAGAAGACCGGAGAGCTAACGAAGTGGGGCCACGAGGCGGCCAGACGATAGGGCGGCGCGGCCCAAGCCCTGGCCGCGCCACCCTATGGTGTGGGCCCCTCGTGACGCCCCTTGACCTGCCCTTCCGCCTACAAATAGCCTTCGTCGCGAAACCCCCAGTACCGAGAGCCACGATACGGAAAACCTTCCAGAGACGCCGCCGCCAATCCCATCTCGGGGGATTCAGGAGATCGCCTCCGGCACCCTGCCGGAGAGGGGATTCATCTCCCGGAGGACTCTACGCCGCCATGGTCGCCTCCGGAGTGATGAGTGAGTAGTCTACCCCTGGACTATGGATCCATAGCAGTAGCTAGATGGTTGTCTTCTCCTCATTATGCTTCATTGTCGGATCTTGTGAGCTGCCGAACATGATCAAGATCATCTATCTGTAATGCTATATGTTGTGTTTGTTGGGATCCGATGAATAGAGAATACTATGTTATGTTGATTATCAATTTATATCTATGTGTTGTTTATGATCTTGCATGCTCTCCGTTACTAATAGATGCTTTGGCCAAGTTGATGCTTGTAACTCCAAGAGGGAGTATTTATGCTCGATAGTGGGTTCATGTCTCCGTGAACTGCGGGGAGTGAGAGAAACCTCTAAGATTATGGATGTGCTGTTGCCACTAGGGATAAAACATTGATGCTATGTCCGAGGATGTAGTTACTGATTACATTACGCACCATACTTAATGCAATTGTCTCGTTGTTAGCAACTTAATACTGGAAGGGGTTCGGATGATAACCTGAAGGTGAACTTTTTAGGCATAGATGCATGCTGGATAGCGGTCTATGTACTTTGTCGTAATGCTCAATTAAATCTCACAATACTCATCATATCATGTATGTGCATGGTCATGCCCTCTCTATTTGTCGATTGCCCAACTGTAATTTGTTCACCCAACATGCTATTTATCTTATGGGAGAGACACCTCTAGTGAACTCGTGGACCCCGGTCCTATTCTTTACATCTGAAATACAATCTAATGCAATTGTTCTACTGTTCTCTCGCAAACAATCATCATCCACACTATACATCTAATCCTTTGTTACAGCAAGCCGGTGAGATTGACAACCTCATCTGTTTCGTTGGGGCAAAGTACTTTGGTTGTGTTGTGCAGGTTCCACGTTGGCGCCGGAATCCCTGGTGTTGCGCCGCACTACATCTCGCCGCCATCAACCTTCGACGTGCTTCTTGGCTCCTATTGGTTCGATAAACCTTGGTTTCATACTGAGGGAAAACTTGCCGCTGTACGCATCACACCTTCCTCTTGGGGTTCCCAACGGACGCGTGCTGTACGCGTATCAAGCTCTTTTTCTGGCGCCGTTGGCGGGGAGATCAAGACACGCTGCAAGGGGAGTCTCCACATCGCAATCTCTTTACTTTGTTTTTGTCTTGCTTTATTTTATTTACTACTTTGTTTGCTGCACTAAATCAAAACACAAAAAAATTAGTTGCTAGTTTTACTTTATTTGCTATCTTGTTTGCTATATCAAAAACACACAAAAATTAGTTACTTGCATTTACTTTATCTAGTTTGCTTTATTTACTACTGCTAAAATGAGTGATCCTGAAGTTGAAGTTCGTTCGTTTAAGCAACAAGGGGGAGAATGTTTAAGAGATGCTTGGTATAGAATTAGTGATGCCCATAAAAGGTGCACTAAGAAACACTCCACCACTATCCTACTCAGGAATTTTTATGTTGGTGTCTCTAGCTGGAATAGGTATGTTCTTGATTGTCTCGCGAGAGGTAACTTCCTAAGTACTCCTGCATTAGAGGCTACTTGCATTATTGAGAGCTTATTTGGAATACCACCTGTTAATGAAGTTAAAATTGAAACCTCTCTTGAAGACGTCATGAAAAAGTTGGAAACCATAGAGCAAAACCTTCCAAGTATTGATACTACTTTGGGAGCATTACTTGATAGCACTGATAAACTTGATAAATCTCTAGGTGGAATTAATGAGAAAATTGCCATTTTGGAATCTTATGCTATTCATGATAATCAAACCCAAAGGATTAGTGAACTTGAAGAGGCTATGAGAACATTGGGTTCAACCTTTTCATCTATAAAGTTTAGAGAGAAAGCTTATGTGGGTAAGGAGCAAAAGTTCATGTATGTCTCTAAGGGGCCTAAACCAAAAAGCTATTATAGGCCTAAAATTGATAAAGCTCTTAAAACCACTATAGATAAGGTAGCATCTAAGATACCTAATGGGATAAATTCTGAAAATGATGTTGATGTTTCATCACTTGACAATACTTGATATACACTTTCTGCGCCTAGCTGAAAGGCGTTAAAGAAAAGCGCTTATGGGAGACAACCCATGTTTTTACTACAATACTTTTATTTTATATTTGAGTCTTGGAAGTTGTTTACTACTGTAGCAACCTCTCCTTATCTTAGTTTTGTGCATTGTTGTGCCAAGTAAAGTCGTTGATAGTAAGGTTCATACTAGATTTGGATTACTGCGCAGAAACAGATTTCTTTGCTGTCACGAATCTGGGAAAAATTCTCTGTAGGTAACTCAGAAAATTATGCCAATTTACGCGAGTGATTCTCAGATATGTACGCAACTTTCATTCAATTTGAGCATTTTCATTTGAGCAAGTCTGGTGCCTCAATAAAATTCGTCTTTGCGAACTGTTCTGTTTTGACAGATTCTGCCTTTTATTTCGTATTGCCTGTTTTGATATGTTCGATGGATATTTCGATTCCATTGACTTTCAGTAGCTTTGTGCAATGTCCAGAAGTGTTAATGATTATATCACCTCTGAACATGTAAATTTTGATTGTGCACTAACCCTCTAATGAGTTGTTTTGAGTTTGGTGTGGAGGAAGTTTTCAAGGATCAAGAGAGGAGGATGATACAACATGATCAAGGAGAGTGAAAGCTCTAAGCTTGGGGATGCCCCGGTGGTTCACCCCTGCATATATCAAGAAGACTCAAGCTGTCTAAGCTTGGGGATGCCCAAGGAATCCCCTTCTTCATCGACAACATTATCAGTGTTCCTCCCCTGAAACTATATTTTTATTCCATCACATCTTATGTGCTTTGCTTGGAGCGTCGGTTTGTTTTTGTTTTTGTTTTGTTTGAATAAAATGGATCCTAGCATTCTTTGTGTGGGAGAGAGACACGCTCCGCTGTTTCATATGGACAAATATGTCCTTAGGCTTTACTCATAATATTCATGGCGAAGTTTCTTCTTCGTTAAATTGTTATATGGTTGGAATTGGAAAATGATACATGTAGTAATTTGCTATAATGTCTTGGGTAATGTGATACTTGGCAATTTTTGTGCTCACGTTTAAGCTCTTGCATCATATACTTTGCACCTATTAATGAAGAAATACATAGAGCATGCTAAAATTTTGTTTGCATATTTGGTCTCTCTAAAGTCTAGATAATTTCTAGTATTGAGTTTGAACAACAAGGAAGACAGTGCAGAGTCTTATAATGTTTACAATATGTCTTTTATGTGAGTTTTGCTGCACCGCTTCATCCTTGTGTTTGTTTCAAATAGCCTTGCTAGCCTAAACATTGTATCGAGAGGGAATACTTCTCATGCATCCAAAATACTTGAGCCAACCACTATGACATTTGTGTCCACCATACCTACCTACTACATGGTATTTCTCCGCCATTCCAAAGTAAATTGCTTGAGTGCTACCTTTAAAATTTCTATCCTCTACCTTTACAATATATAGCTCATGGGACAAATAGCCTAAAAACTATTGTGGTATTGAATATGTACTTATGCACTTTATCTCTTATTAAGTTGCTTGTTGTGCGATAACCATGTTCCTGGGGACGCCATCAACTACTCTTTGTTGAATATCATGTGAGTTGCTATGCATGTTCGTCTTGTCTGAAGTAAGGGAGATTTACCACTAAATGGTTAGAGCATTGCATAATGTTAGAGAAGAACATTGGGCCGCTAACTAAAGCCATGATCCATGGTGGAAGTTTCAGTTTTGGACAAATATCCTCAATCTCATATGAGAAAATTAATTGTTGCTACATGCTTATGCATTAAAGAGGAGTCCATTATCTGTTGTCTATGTTGTCCCGGTATGAATGTCTAAGTTGAGAATAATCAATAGCGAGAAATACGATGCGAGCTTTCTCCTTAGACCTTTGTACAGGCGGCATAGAGGTACCACTTTGTGACACTTGGTTAAAACATGTGCATTGCGATGATAATCCAGGTAATCCGAGCTAATTAGGACAAGGTGCGGGCACTATTAGTATACTATGCATGAGGCTTGCAACTTGTAGGATATAATTTACATAACACATATGCTTTATTACTACCGTTGACAAAATTGTTTCTTGTTTTCAAAACCAAAGCTCTAGCAGAAATATAGCAATCGATGCTTTCCTCTTTGAAGGACCTTTCTTTTACTTTTATTGTTGAGTCAGTTCACATATCTCTCTCCACCTCAAGAAGCAAACACTTGTGTGAACTGTGCATTGATTCCTACATACTTGCATATTGCACTTGTTATATTACTTTGCATTGATAATTATCCATGAGATATACATGTTATAAGTTGAAAGCAACCGCTGAAACTTCATCTTCCTTTGTGTTGCTTCAATATCTCTACTATGAATTATTGCTTTATGAGTTAACTTTTATGCAAGACTTATTGATGCTTGTCTTGAAGTACTATTCATGAAAAGTCTTTGCTATATGATTCAGTTGTTTACTCATGTCATTTACATTGTTTTGATCGCTGCATTCATTACATATGCTTACAATAGTATGATCAAGGTTATGATGGCATGTCACTCCAGAAATTATCTTTGTTATCGTTTACCCGCTCGGGACGAGCAGAAACTAAGCTTGGGGATGCTGATACGTCTCCGACGTATCGATAATTTCTTATGTTCCATGCCACATTATTGATGATATCTACATGTTTTATGCATACTTTATGTCATATTTATGCATTTTCTGGAACTAACCTATTAACGAGATGCCGAAGAGCCAGTTGCTGTTTTCTGCTGTTTTTGGTTTCAGAAATCCTAGTAAGGAAATATTCTCGGAATTAGACGAAATCAACGCCCAGGGGCCTATTTTCACACGAAGCTTCTAGAAGATCGGAGAGCTAACGAAGTGGGGCCACGAGGCGGCCAGACGATAGGGCGGCGCGGCCCAAGCCCTGGCCGCGCCACCCTATGGTGTGGGCCCCTCGTGACGCCCCTTGACCTGCCCTTCCGCCTACAAATAGCCTTCGTCGCGAAACCCCCGCATCGAGAGCCACGATACGGAAAACCTTCCGCAGACGCCGCCGCCGCCAATCCCATCTGGGGGATTCAGGAGATCGCCTTCGGCACCCTGCCGGAGAGGGGATTCATCTCCCGGAGGACTCTACGCCGTCATGGTCGCCTCCGGAGTGATGAGTGAGTAGTCTACCCCTGGACTATGGGTCCATAGCAGTAGCTAGATGGTTGTCTTCTCCTCATTATGCTTTATTGTCGGATCTTGTGAGCTGCCGAACATGATCAAGATCATCTATCTGTAATGATATATGTTGTGTTTGTTGGGATCCGATGAATAGAGAATACTATGTTATGTTGATTATCAATTTATATCTATGTGTTGTTTATGATCTTGCATGCTCTCCGTTACTAGTAGATGCTTTGGCCAAGTTGATGCTTGTAACTCCAAGAGGGAGTATTTATGCTCGATAGTGGGTTCATGTCTCCGTGAATCTGGGGGAGTGAGAGAAACCTCTAAGGTTATGGATGTGCTGTTGCCACTAGGGATAAAACATTGATGCTATGTCCGATGATGTAGTTATTGATTACATTACGCACCATACTTAATGCAATTGTCTGTTGTTAGCAACTTAATACTCGGAAGGGGTTCGGATGATAACTCTGAAGGTGGACTTTTTAGGCATAGATGCATGCTCGGATAGCGGTCTATGTACTTTGTCGTAATGCCCAATTAAATCTCACAATACTCATCATATCATGTATGTGCATGGTCATGCCCTCTCTATTTGTCAATTGCCCAACTGTAATTTGTTCACCCAACATGCTATTTATCTTATGGGAGAGACACCTCTAGTGAACTGTGGACCCCGGTCCTATTCTTTACATCTGAAATACAATCTAATGCAATTGTTCTACTGTTCTCTCGCAAACAATCATCATCCACACTATACATCTAATCCTTTGTTACAGCAAGCCGGTGAGATTGACAACCTCACTCGTTTCGTTGGGGCAAAGTACTTTGGTTGTGTTGTGCAGGTTCCACGTTGGCGCCGGAATCTCCGGTGTTGCGCCGCACTACATCTCGCCGCCATCAACCTTCAACGTGCTTCTTGGCTCCTACTGGTTCGATAAACCTTGGTTTCATACTGAGGGAAAACTTGCCGCTGTACGCATCACACCTTCCTCTTGGGGTTCCCAACGGACGCGTGCTGTACGCGTTTCAATATGTACCGGGGATACTAGTGCATTAGGCCCAATAAGGTATACCCATGTCACTTGGTGATAGAATTAGCGAATTCGTTGAAAATGTTGCATACTAATGGGTGGACTATACAAAACTTATGATCTAAAAGAGTAGGAAACACTACAAGTGCATATGGCTGCACCTAATTTTTTTTTGGACAACACATCTCAAAATTGCATGCAAAAGCTTTTGACCCATCGGATCCACCTTTCACGACGAATATCGAAGCCGGCGGAATATTATATGTCATGCTCCAGTCGATACTTGTACATAAGGTACTGTGGTAGGTGTCATACAATACCGAGACTTTCTTATGGCACATTATGGGAAATGAGTCATTAATTGTTACGGCATCCATCACAAGCGTCGTTAATTGTGGGTCCCACACTAGGAAATGGTCAAGCACACTTCGCCGACTTGCCAGGCATGTTTCGAAGACTAGTGTGATCCGCCATCGCCTAGCTGAAGTTACCTTAATATTTCGCACTACACTCCGAGACCTCCACGAGCGGATAGAGACGGCCATGATTGTCTAAACACCAGGTGACGACACAAATATGGAAACTCTGCCAGTGGAGGATATGTAAGTTACTTATTTTGTCTACATCGATTTTGGTTGTTGGATCTCACAAACATAATTTGAGGGTTTTATCAGAAAGATGTACTACCTCAGTGGATTTACACTACAAAAAGTCATTATTAGCAACATACTTTCCCGACGAACTGTGGTAGAAGGTGACTCATCTAAAACTTTTTGTGTTGGTTCAGTGGTAGATTGCAAAACCTTTTTTTCTCGCTTTGGAGGTCCTCTACCACCAAGGATTTGGAAAAAACATTGGGTAGATGCTCGGCCGGTGTGCGGTAGATGTCACTTTTTTTATTGGACATGCAAAATTGATTCAGATCTAGTTGTGGGGCCACAGTGGCAGTGTCTCTAGCGGACATTCTTTCGTCGCGCCCGCTACCTGAAATATTTGCTCAAGGCTGTGTTATCTTAGATCGCTTCTTAACCATTATTGTGGGCTACTTAACTTTTATTTTTGAACCTTGCCATTAAATTTTACGCTGTTAACGCTGAGGGACACTATAGGATGATGGGTCCTCAATGTTATCGTCTTTGTACAAAAAGTGTGCGCTTTCTTAGATTATTTTTACCTGTGATTGTGGCATACTTGACTTTATTTTCAAATCCTACTGTTAAATTTTACCTTGTTAATGTTGAGAGTCACTGCATGTTGATGGGTCTCCGATGTTAGCATCTTTGTTCAAGAAATTTGTGCTATTTTGGATTATTTTGTTACCTAGGATTACGGATGACTCGAATTTTATTTTCAAACCAAACCGTTTAATTCAACTGTGTTAGCATTGAGAGACATTGCAGACAGATGGATCCTCGAGTTCATCTTATATCTACATGAACCATGTGCTATCTTGCATTATTTTTAATCGTGTTTGCAGGCTACTTAATTTTTTTTTCGACCGCTACCATTAGATTTTACTTTGTTAATGTTGGTCCCTGATCAGCCTCACGGTAAAAGAAACCGCTGCTATGTTTGATTACTATTTGTTACAGTAATTGACGCTACTTGAATATATTTTCGAACGTGGATTGTTAAGTGGATACTCAGATGGAATGTGCATATATGCACAGCAGTATATTTCCTTTAATATAAAACATTCTTGTACAATGCTATTTATAGAGGAAGTACAAGGGGAAGGAGACACACGCACGCACACGGCAACAAGTCTCTGTGGCAAATCCTAGCTAGGCGGGCGGCGCGTGATCGATGTGCTGCATGTCATGCATGCACGCACGGGATAAGGGAGGATCAGGTCTTGATCCTTATCAACACCTCCTCCCCTCCCCCGCAGTGTCAACGGGAGGTTCCTGGACGGTGAGATTGGAGCGGAACTCAACAAATGCAGTGGTAGGAAGACCTTTGGTGAAGACATTGGCATACTGGGATGCCGTCGGTATTTGCAGAACGCGAACGTCACTGATGTCTACTCACACTTCTTTTTCCTGAAGACAGTGTTGGGCCCCCAAGAGCAGAGGTTTGTAGAATAGCAGCAAGTTTTCCCTTAAGTGGATCACCCAAGGTTTATCGAACTCAGGGAGGAAGAGGTCAAGGATATCCCTCTCAAGCAACCCTGCAATCACGATACAAGAAGTCTCTTGTATCCCCAACACACCTAATACACTTGTCAGATGTATAGGTGCACTAGTTCGGCGAAGAGATAGTGAAATACAAATAATATGGATGAATATGAGTGGTAATAGCAATCTGAATAAAATATGGCAGCAAGCAAACATGCAACAGAACAGCAAATAAACGGAGATTCGATGTTTGGAAATAAGGCCTAGGGATCCTACTTTCACTAGTGGACACTCTCAACATTGATCACATAACTGAAACTACTCTACACTCTCTTGTTGGATGAAAAACACCATTAATTGTGTAGGGCTACAAGAGCACCTCAATGCCGGAGTTAACAAGTTCCACAACATTCGATGTTCGTATTTAAATAACCTTAGAGTGCATGATAGACCAACGCAATTATACCGAGTACTAACATAGCATGCACACCGTCACCGACAGGCTATGAAAGGGGGAATAGATCGCATCAATACTTATCATAGTAATAGTTAACTTCATAATCTACAAGAGATCACAATCATAGCTTATACCAAGTACTACATGATGCACACACTATCAACATTACATCATGGAGGAGGAATAGACTACTTTAATAACATCACTAGAGTAGCACATAGATGATATTCAACTAGATCACAAAGAGAGAGATGAACCACATAGCTACGATAGAGCCCTCAGCCTCGGGGGAGAATTACTCCCTCCTCATCATGGAGACAGCGATGGCGGTGAAGATGGCGGTGGAGATGGCGGTGGAGATGCCTTCCGGGGGCAATTCCCCATCCCGGCAGGGTGCCGGAACAGAGACTTCTGTCCCCCGAATTGGAGTTTCGCGATGGCGGCGGCTCTAGAAGGTTTTCTGGTGTTTCGTCAATCCGTGTCGAAGATTTAGGTCAGGACGGCTTAAATAGGCGGAGAGTCGGAGTCGGAAGGGGTCTGGGCCCCCTCACAGTAGGGGGCGCCCCCTAGGCCGCGCCGCCATGTTGTGTCACCGCCTCGTGGCCCCACTTCGTAATCTCTTCGGTGCTCTGGAAGCTTCAGGGAAAAATAAGGTTCTGGGCGTTGATTTCGTCCAATTCCGAGAATATTTCCTTACTATGATTTCTGAAACCAAAAACAGCAGAAAACAGGAACTGGCACTTCGGCATCTCGTCAATAGGTTAGTTCCGGAAAACGCATAAAATCATCATAAAGTGTGAACAAAACATGTAGGTATTGTCATAAAACAAGCATGGAACATCAGAAATTATAGATACGTTGGAGACGTATCAGCATCCCCAAGCTTAGTTCCTACTCGTCCTCGAGTAGGTAAACGATAAAAGAATAATTTCTAAAGTGACATGCTACCAACATAATCTTGATCATACTATTGTAAAGCATATGAGATGAATGAAGTGATTCAAAGCAATGGTAAAGATAATGACTAAACAACTGAATCATATAGCAAAGACTTTTCATGAATAGTACTTTCAAGACAAGCATCAATAAGTTTTGCATAAGAGTTAACTCATAAAGCAATAGATTCAAAGTAAAGGCATTGAAGCAACACAAAGGACGATTTAAGTTTCAGCGGTTGCTTTCAACTTGTAACATGTATATCTCATGGATAATTATCAACGCAAAGTAATATAATAAGTGCAATAGGTAAACATGTAAGAATCAATGCACAGTTGACACAAGTGTTTGCTTCTAAGATAGAAGGAAATGGGTGAACTGACTCAACATAAAAGTAAAAGAATGGCCCTTCGCAGGGAAGCATGGATTGCTATATTTGTGCTAGAGCTTTTATTTTGAAAACAAGAAACAATTTTGTCAACGGTAGTAATAAAGCATATGTGTTATGTATAAGATATCCTATAAGTTGCAAGCCTCATGCATAGTATACCAATAGTGCCCGCACCTTGTCCTAATTAGCTTGGATTTACATGGATTATCATTGCATAACATATGTTTTAACCAAGTATCACAAAGGGGTACCTCTATGCCGCCTGTACAAAGGTCTAAGGAGAAAGCTCGCATTGGATTTCTCGCTTTTGATTATTCTCAACTTAGACATCCATATCGGGACAACATAGACAACGTGATAATGGACTCCTCTTTAATGCATAAGCATTCAACAACAGATAATATTCTCATAAGAGATTGAGGATTGTTGTCCAAACTGAAACTTCCACCATGGATCATGGCTTTAGTTAGCGGCACAGTGTTCTTCTCTAACAATATGCATGCTCAAACCATTCAACTCATGATAAATCACCCTTACTTCAGACAAGACGAACATGCATAGCAACTCACATGATATTCAACAAAGGATAGTTGATGGCGTCCCCAGGAACATGGTTATCGCTCAACAAGCAACTTATTAAGAAATAAGATACATAAGTACATATTCAATACCACAATAGTTTTTAGGCTATTTTTCCCATGAGCTATATATTGCAAAGACAAAGAATGGAATTTTAAAGGTAGCACTCAAGCAATTTACTTTGGAATGGCGGAAAATACCATGTAGTAGGTAGGTATGGTGGACACAAATGGCATAGTTTTTGGCTCAAGGATTTGGATGCACGAGAAGTATTCCTCTCAATACAAGGCTTAGGCTAGCAAGGTTATTTGAAGCAAAAACAAGTATGAACCGGTACAGCAAAACTTACATAAGAACATATTGCAAGCATTATAAGACTCTACACTGTCTTCCTTGTTGTTCAAACCCTCACCAGAAAATATCTAGACTTTAGAGAGACCAATCATGCAAACCAAATGTCAACAAGCTCTACAGTATTTCTTCACTAATAGGTGCAAAGTATATGATGCAAGAGCTTAAACATGAGCACAACAATTACCAAGTATCAAATTATTCAAGACATTATACCAATTACCACATGTAGCATTTTCTGTTTCCAACCATGTAACAATTAACGAAGCAGTTTCAACCTTCGCCATGAACATTAAGAATAAAGCTAAGAACATATGTGTTCATATGCAACAGCGGAGTGTGTCTCTCTCCCACACAATGAATGCTAGGATCCAATTTTATTCAAAAAAAACAAAAACAAGAACATAAAGACGCTCCAAGTAAAGCACATAAGATGTGACGGAATAAAAATATAGTTTCACTAGAGGTGACCTGATAAATTGTTGATGAAGAAGGGGAGGCCTTGTGCATCCCCAAGCTTAGAAACTTGAGTCTTCTTGAAATATGCAGGGATGAACCACGGGGGCATCCCCAAGCTTAGACTTTCACTCTTCTTGATCATATATCATCCTCCTCTCTTGACCCTTGAAAACTTCCTCCACACCAAACTCAAAACAAACTCATTAGAGGGTTAGTGCATAATAAAAATTCACATGTTCAGAGGTGACACAATAATTTTTAACACTTATGGACATTTCCCAAAGCTACTGGAAGTTAATGGAACAAAGAAATCCATCCAACATAGCAAAAGAGGCAATGCGAAATAAAAGGCAGAATCTGTCAAAATAGAACAGTCCGTAAAGACGGATTTTTATGGGGCACTAAACTTGCTCAGATGAGAAAACTCCAAACTAATGAAAGTTGCGTACATATTTGAGGATCACTCACGTAAATTGGCAGATTTTTCTGAGTTACCTACAGAGAACCCTGACCAAATTCGTGGCAGCAAGAAATCTGTTTCTGCGCAGAAATCCAAATCTAGTATCAACCTTCTATTAGAGACTTCACTTGGCACAACAATGCAATAAAATAAAGATAAGGAGAGGTTGCTATGAAGGAGATATGCCCTAGAGGAAATAATAAAATTGTTATTATTTATATCTTTATGTTTATGATAAATGTTTATATATCATGCTATAATTGTATTAACCGAAACATTAGTACATGTGTGATATGTAGACAACAAGAAGTCCCTAGTATGCCTCTTAAACTAGCTTGTTGATTAATGGATGATTAGTTTCATAATCATGAACATTGGATGTTATTAATAACAAGGTTATATCATTGTATGAATGATGTAATGGACACACCCAATTAAGCGTAGCATAAGATCTCGTCATTAAGTTATTTGCTATAAGCTTTCGATACATAGTTACCTAGTCCTTATGACCATGAGATCATGTAAATCACTTATACCGGAAAGGTACTTTGATTACATCAAACACCACTGCGTAAATGGGTGGTTATAAAGGTGGGATTAAGTATCCAGAAAGTATGAGTTGAGGCATATGGATCAACAGTGGGATTTGTCCATCCCGATGACGGATAGATATACTCTGGGCCCTCTCGGTGGAATGTCGTCTAATGTATTGCAAGCATATGAATAAGTTCATAAGAGACCACATACCACGGTACGAGTAAAGAGTACTTGTCAGGAGACGAGATTGAACAAGGTATAGAGTGATACCGAAGATCAAACCTCGGACAAGTAAAATATCGCGTGACAAAGGGAATTGGTATCGTATGTGAATGGTTCATTCGATCACTAAAGTCATCGTTGAATATGTGGGAGCCATTATGGATCTCCAGATCCCGCTATTGGTTATTGGTCGAAGTGAGTACTCAACCATGTCCGCATAGTTCACGAACCGTAGGGTGACACACTTAAAGTTGGATGTTGAAATGGTAGAACTTGAATATGGAATGGAGTTCGAATATTTGTTCGGAGTCCCGGATGAGATCCCGGACATCACGAGGAGTTCCGGAATGGTCCGGAGAATAAGATTCATATATAGGAAGTCATATTCCAAGTTTGGAAATGATCCGGTGCATTTATGGCAGGTTCTAGAAGGTTCTAGAAAAGTCCGGAAGAAATCACCATGGAAAGTAGAATCCCGGAGGGACTCCACCATGTATGACCAGCCAACCCTAAAGGGGAGGAGTCCAAGGTGGACTCCCCTAGGGTGGCCGGCCAACCCACCTCAAGGAAAGGTGGGAGTCCCACCTTGGGTAGGACTCCCTCCTTGAGTAGGTTTCCCACATATGGGAGGTTTTAGTGTTGGGGTCTTATTCGAAGACTTGGACTAGAACTCTTGGGGCTTCCACCTATATAATGAGGGGCATAGGAGAGGGGGCTGAACACTCAAGCCTCAGCCTTGGCCGCACCCCTTAGAGGTCCGGCGCCCAACCCCCCTCTCTCCCCAAACCCTAGCGGTCTCTCTCCTCCACCACATCCCGCACGCTTAAGCGAAGCTCCGCCGGATTTCTCCACCACCACCGACACCACGCCGTCGTGATGTCGGATTCAAGAGGAGCTACTACTTCCGCTGCCCGCTGGAACGGGGAGGTGGACGTCGTCTTCATCAACAACCGAACGTGTGACCGAGTACGGAGGTGCTGCCCGTTCGTGGTGCCGGAAGCGATCGTGATCAAGATCTTCTACGCGCTTTTGAAGCGGCAAGTGAACGTCTACCGCAGCAACAAGAGCCTCATCTTGTAGGCTTTGGAATCTCTTCAAGGGTGAGACTCGATATCCCCTCGTTGCTACCGTCTTCTAGATTGCATCTTGGCTTGGATTGCGTGTTCGCGGTAGGAAATTTTTGTTTTCTATGAGCAATGCATGCTTTAAC
>NC_061508.1:90379612-90539228 GCF_022539505.1 Lolium rigidum
CGCTATGGACCCATAGTCCAGGGGTAGACTACTCACACATCACTCCGGGAGGTGACCATGGCGGCGTAGAGTCCTCCGGGAGATGATTCCCTCTCCCGAGCAGGTGCCGGAGGCGATCTCCTCGGATCCCCCGAGATGGGATCGGTGGCGGCGGCGTCTCCGGGAAGGTTTTCCGTATCGTGGCTCTCGGCACCGGGGTTTTCGCAATGGAGGCTTTAAGTAGGCGGAAGGGCAGGTCAAGAGGCGCGTACGGGGCCCCACACCACGTGGCCGCGCGCCAAGCGGGGCCGCGCCGCCCTATGGTTTGGGCTCCTCGTGGCCCCACTTCGTCTCCTCTTCGGACTCTCGGAAGCTTCGTGGCAAAATAGGCCCCCGGGCGTTGATTTCGTCCAATTCCGAGAATATTTCGCTACTAGGATTTCTGAAACCAAAAACAGCATAAAACAAAGAATCGGCACTTCGAGCATCTTGTTAATAGGTTAGTTCCGTAAAATGCACGAATATGACATAAAGTGTGCATAAAACATGTAGATAACATCAATAATGTGGCATGGAACATAAGAAATTATCGATACGTCGGAGACGTATCACGCGTCGCTGGCGACCTAAAGGAGGCAGCGCGACCGTGGATTGCCCGCCGGGAGTGGCCTCCGGCGAGGTGGCCGCGCAATCGGGAGCCGGGTGTCTGACGCGGCGGCGCTAGAGAGGGAGAGGAGCAAGGCGAGGGCACCAGCAGAGTGCAGCAGCTCACCGCGGCTGCAGTAAGGAGGCATCGGCGACGGCCGGGGAGCCTCGCCGCGCGCGAATCGAACGGCGGCCGCCGTCCTCGTGAGGGTTAGGGTTAGGTCTGGGGGGCGCGGGAGAGAGCGGCGAAGGGGGAGACTGGGGCTAGGGTTCCAGGGCGCGGCGGCGAGCTATTTGTAGCCGTCGGAGGGCGGCGGGACTCATCCTGGCCGCCGGCGCACGGCGAGCCGCGCCGCGGCCACCGAGCAGCCTTGGAACGGCGGGGACGACGGCATTTTTCCAAAACCCCCCCGGGAGAAGTGCCGGGCTGCAGCTTGGGTGCGGCCGGCCATGTTGGGCTTCGGCCGTGGAGAGGAGAGAGGGAAAGGAAGGCGGGCTGAGCCCAAGGAGAGGGAAGAGAGAGCCTCTCTCTCTCCTTTTCTTTTTTCTTGTTTCTATTTTTTTTCCAAATCAATTCAAATTTGAAAACTGTTTGAATTTTGTTTGGAAACTCAAATTTTCCCAAGAATTTATTAAACACTCATGGGCTTATTGAATGACAACAAGTCCATGTTGCCTAATATTAAAACTTGAGAGATTTTGAATGAGATTGAGTTAGAGGAAAAACTGCACATTAGGGTTTGACACAAAACAAAATTGCTCAAATGCAAACTATATGCATGCAATGCTCATGAACACTCATTTATTTATAAACACAAGGTTGGGATGTTACAACTCTACCCCCCTTACAAGAATCTCGTCCTCGAGATTCCTAGTTTTTAGAAAAGAAGGAAGGGTACTCAGATCGTAAACGATCTTCTCATTCCTAGGTTGCTTCTTGCTCAGAATGATTAGACCACTCGAACTTTCAGAACTTGATGCTCGACGTCGAGTTTTATGCTCTGGCTTCATCAAGGATACAAACAGGATGTTCTCGATAAGTCGGATCCTCTTGAAGGTCAAGAGTCTCGTGATCAACACCACGGATAGGATCTTTGAAGCAACGCTTGAGTTGGGACACATGGAAGACATCATGAACTTCAGAAAATTGGAAGGTAACTCCAACTTGTAGGAAACATTACCACGCTTGGCAAGGACGCGGAAAGGACCAACATAGCGAGGTGCTAGTTTGCCTTTGATACCGAAGCGACGGACACCCTTGAGAGGGGTGACCCGAAGATAAGCTTGATCACCAATTTCATACTTCACTTCTTGATGATGGCGATCATAATAGCTCTTTTGACGTGACTGAGCAGCTTTCGACGCTCGCGAATGATGCGAACTTGATCTTCTCGCTTCGTTGATTATATCTGGTCCAAAGAACTTTCTTTCTCCAGGCTTCGGACTCAGCTTCAAAGGAGTTCTACACCTTCTGCCATACAAAGCTTCAAAAGGTGCCATGCCCAGGCTAGATTGGAAGCTGTTGTTATAGGTGAACTCGGCAAATGGAAGGCACTTTTCCCAATCTTTACCGAAGGATATAACACAGGCCCTGAGCATGTCTTCGAGAATTTGATTCACTCTTTCGGTTTGACCACCGGTTTGAGGATGATAGGTTGTGCTGAAGGAAAGACGAGTTCCCATAGCTTGTTGAAAGCTAGACCAGAACTTTGAAGTGAAAAGACTTCCACGATCAGAGATGATCTTCTTAGGAACACCATGAAGAGTGACTATCCATGAGATATATAGATCTGCTAGTTGACTAGCTTTTATGTCTTCTCGGATAGGAAGGAAGTGAGCAACCTTGGATAGACGGTCAATGACTACCCATATAGCATCTCTTCCATTTTTGGTCTTGGGGAGACCGGTAATGAAATCCATACCAATTTCATCCCATTTCCACTCTGGAATTGATAGAGGTTGGAGAGTGCCAGCAGGTCTTTGATGTTCAGCTTTTACGCGACGACAAACGTCGCATTCAGCAACAAACTTAGCGATCTCTTGCTTCATCCCGGACCACCAGAATCTTTGGCGAAGATCCCGATACATCTTGGTACTACCAGGATGGATGGAGAGTGGTGATTCATGAGCTTCTTTAAGGATTAGCTCTTTGAGATCCTGTTTATCCGGTACGACTAGAGCTTACCGAAATAAACGGTACCTTCATCATCAATGGAGAAACATTTAGCAACTCCGCTAGCAATGTTCTTCTTGATCTCGGTAATGCCAGAATCTTGCTTCTGAGCCCTATTGATCTGGTATTCAAGAGAGGGCTTCACCTCTAGATTAGCAAGGAATCCACTAGGAACAATCTCAAGGTTGAGTTTTGCAAGTTCCTCATAGAGAGAAGGTTGCGCTTGCTTAACCATCAGATTGTTGCAATAGGACTTCCGACTTAGCGCATCAGCAACGACATTGGCTTTGCCGGGCTTATAGTTGAGACCCAAGTCATAATCTTTTATGACTTCTAGCCATCTTCTCTGTCTGTTATTCAGATCCGGCTGGGTGAAAAGATACTTCAGACTTTGATGATCTGAGTACAACTCGCAACGATTACCGTAAAGGTAAGGTCGCCATTGCTTAAGAGCATGGATCATAACTGCAAGCTCGAGATCATGAATAGGATAATTGAGCTCATGTGGTTTCAACCGCCGAGAGGCATAGGCCACCACATGGCCATCTTGCATCAACACACATCCGAGCCCTTGGAGAGAGGCATCGCAATAGACAACGAAGTCTTTGCTTGTGTCCTAAGGACGAGCACAGAGCAAGTAGCTCGCCTTGGTTTTCAAAACTCGGAAACTCTCTTCAGCCTTTTCTCGACCATTCGAACTTCTTATCTTTCTTGAGAAGATCAGTCATTGGCTTGGCAATCTTGGAGAAATTTTCAATGAATCGGCGGTAATAACCCGCCGCACCGAGAAAACTCCGAACCTCCTTAGCTGACTTAGGTGTCTTCCACCAAGAACGGCTTGAACTTTATCCGGAATGACCTGCAACACCTTTTCAGAGATAACATGACCAAGGAATATGAGCTCTTTTAACCTAGAACTCACATTTGGAGAATTTGGCGTAGAGACGGTGCTCACGAAGTTTGGTTAGCACCGGACGAAGATGTTCCTCATGTTCATCTTCAGCTTTTGGAGTAGATCGTAATATCGTCGATGTAGACCACGACGAACTTGTCAAGATACTCCATGAAAACAGAGTTCATGAGCCGCATAAAAGTGGCTGGAGCATTTGTAAGGCCAAAGGACATGACAGTGTACTCGTAAAGACCATAACGAGTTGTGAACGCTATCTTTGGAATGTCCTCCTTGCGGATTTTGATTTGATGGTACCCTGATCTCAAATCCATCTTTGAGAAGATCGTGAGATCGGACAACTCGATCAAAAAGATCATTGATTATAGGAAGAGGGTATTTGTTCTTGATTGTCACTGCGTTGAGCGGACGGTAATCAACAACCAACTCGCGGAATGTTGGTATCTCTTTTCTTGACAAAGAGGGCATGGCAACCCCAGAAGAAGTACTCGGGTTGTATGAAGTT
Organism: Lolium rigidum; assembly: GCF_022539505.1. Classification (NCBI taxonomy): domain Eukaryota; kingdom Viridiplantae; phylum Streptophyta; class Magnoliopsida; order Poales; family Poaceae; genus Lolium; species Lolium rigidum. The sequence goes on from NC_061508.1 coordinate 90,383,825, forward strand.
CTTCTCTTCTAACTCCTCTAACCGCTTCTTCGCTTCAATCCAGCTCTTCCGGAGGCATACGATATGGTCTCCGGAAATAGGGCAGCTCCAGGAACTAACTCAATGACAAAGTCCACACTTCGATCAGGTGGCATGCCAGTAACTCTTCAGTGGAAGACATCCGGAAAGTCACTGACCACCCGTGACATCGAGAGTTCTGGTTTAGGTAGGGCTTCAATGGCATATAACTCGGCTTCGGGGGTAAACCTTGCCGATGGAGGTATTGCGGATGGAGCCCAAGATGTAACACTTTTGCCGGAAAGATTGGTTAGTACAATGGACCTAGCTGCGCAATCAATGACAGACCTTATGCTTTACTAGCCAATCCATGCCTCAGGATGATATCAATGTCAATTGACTTGAGGGCAATGAGAGAGGTGGGGAACCACATCGGCCCTATACTGATTATAACCTCAGGGGTAATCCAGATAGTTTGCCAATGAGAACCAGGAGTTGTGATCTCTAGAGGGGAGGGCATTGTCTCAAAGGGTATATCATGCTTTCGTGCAAACTCTTGAGATATGAATGTATGCGATGCTCCGGAATCAAACAGAACTGTAGCTAGGATTGAGTTTATATAGAGCGTACCCATTAGGACGCTTGGATCCTCTTCAGCCTCATCAGCAGAGACATGGGTCAGACGAGCACGACCAGAGGAGTATTTGTCATCCTTCTTGGGCTGGGAATATCCACGACCAGCAGGCTTATGGGGGCACTCCTTTGAGTAGTGGCCAGGCTGACCACAAGAGTAGCAAGCACCACTAGGCATAGTACCCATGGCAGGACGATAGCTTGAACCACCAGAGGGTGTCTTAGAGTTATTGCCCGAAGACCTTGGTGCATAGGGAGCACGAGGTACAGCACTGTAAGGGATCCAGACTCGGCGCTTCTTGTTGTGAGAGGAAGATGCACGAGAATCACCTTCTTCACGCTTCTTGGATTTTTCCATATCCTTCCTCCCGTTCTCCATCAGAAGAGCACGGTTATGCAGGTCTTGGAAGGACTGGAAGGTGAAAGGCAGCATCTCATAGCGAAGCTCAGGGTTAAGTCCTTTGCGGAACAGATCTTGCTTATCAGCATCATCAACCACATCACGGGGTGCATAGCGAGACAGCTGAGTGAACTCACGTCCATATGTCTCCACATCCAGCTTGCCCTGAGAAAAGTCCAGGAATTCCCTCCTTTTGATGTCCATGACAGTCTTGGGGATATAGGCCGCACGGAAAGCCGTGACGAACTCCTCCTGTGTAACATCATGTCCCGGCGCTTGAAGAGCCGTAAAACCTTCCCACCAAGAACCAGCCGCACCTTCTAACCGGTAGGTGGCGAAGTTCACGCGTTCACCCGGTGGAACATGAAGAGCGTTGAACTTGCGCTCGATGGTGCGAAGCCAATCATCGGCATCAAGAGGCTCCTTGGGGTGGGTGAAGACGAGGAGGCGGTGCACGGATGAAGTCCCCAAGTGTGACACAGCTTGTCGGGACGACGCTCGGTGTTTTGAGCTACACGCTCCAGGAGTTGTTCATTCCTCGGGCGGTTGGTCTCAATGTTGTTAAGAACCTGCGCCATTGTGGGAGGTGGCGGCAGCTCTCGTTCAGCATTGTTTTGTCCACGTCGATTACGACCACGACCACGACCAGCCATCCTGAAGAGAAAGACAAAGATCATGAGAAACAGATTCCTTGGAAAGAATTGAACGGAATGATAACATTCACTGAATAGAAGGAACAAGATTCAGATCAACTGATGTAACTTTAGGAACACTGAGTTAAGCAACCAAGTACGGAGTACTTTTAGAGAAAACAACCCAAACCCGTAGATCCTATAAGTTTGGAAATAACAGGGTAGAGGTAAAACCTTTTTCAATCAAAACAAGGTAAGATGACTCAGCATTAGAATGACACCAGATAAGGAGTAAAAAGAATCCTATTCAGATGCTTTTGCAAATACTTTTAGCTTTCAAATAGTTTTCACAACTACTAGACTCAACATCGACCAGGCTGAAAGGGTTTCCTATAGGCAGCTCCTGCTTCGATACCAAAACTGTCGCGACCCGGAGGTCAGGGCTAGACAAACCCAGATATCACATCTGGCATAAGCCTAACCTAGATCTCTAGGGCCTACAGGGTGAGAATCGGTAACACAACAGTGACTCTACGACCGAAAGCAAATATATTACAACTCTTAGCAGAGCTAAGATCCAAATTTATTACACGCAGAGGTCACCGACCACAATTCAACAAGCAACGGAAAGCAAATTATGTTATCTAGATAACAAGATCGCAAAGGGCCTAAGAGGCCATAACATAAGGCGACGTCCCAGCCCATAAGTCTCGAGCTGCCGCCTGAGGAACTCCGAACTACTCGTCGACGTCGAGGTAGAAGCCACCATCAGTTGGGAGAACTTCCTCTGAAACAAAGCATGCAAGGCTGAGTACAGGGACTCAGCAAGACTTAGTACAACCTGTTAGCAAAGCGGGTATGCGAGGCTTTATGTGGAGCTTATTTTGCGGAAAGCCGCTTTTCCTTTGTAAACAGGAGGGAGCGAAGCTCGTCTATTCGGACCATTTTCAAAAGGGGTAAGAGAGCGATATCAACTCTAGCTTCAAGATCATCATGTTGAATCCACCGAATCTTCATCATCACTCGAACCTATCACCTAGGATCACCCCTCGACACCCCGAGAAGGGATCCTTATCACACATTGACATCAAGTTTTACGATTAGGTTCAAGTTGTCTATGATCACAGTAATCCATCACCAAGTCGTCCGTAACCGTGGACACGGCTTTTCGAAAAGATTTACCCCGCGAGGGTGTACAACTTTACCCACACGCGCCGACCGACTCTTAGTGCCACTAGATTAACACACTTCCTTGGTGTGCCAGCAGAGGGTGGTCGACCAAAACCTTTCCCTTACTTCGCCTATCCCATGAGTCAAACTAACTGGGGAGCTCCGTCATCGTAGGTAGCCATTCTCCGAGGCGGTCCCGGTCATTATGCGCGAGGGATCCAGTTCAATGCCTCCAGCATCCTTCACCCTAGCCACGCCCCGTATGATGCACTTTGAAAACCTTTTCCACCTTTCCCCATGCGTATGGCAAATGGAACTCGCAAACTAATTGACTCATGGGTAAGCTAGGTAAGTTCGGGCCAAGGGGTTCCCATGGGCCCCGTGTGGCTGTACGCTCAGTCTTGGTTCCGAAGGCGAGAACTCAGGTCCTAGTATCGGCGAGAACGAGTCAAATCACCACATCCCCATGTGGCGGCCCATCCAAGCCTTTAGCATGTTTATTAACATCATCACTGATCTTACCACGTCATCTCGTCAAACTAGGTTCATTCGTAGCTCCGATTCATCAACCGGATGGATCGGACTTCAACGACTAAGCATGGCTAAGCATAACACATATACGGCTCTAGCGATGCGAACAAGCTCGGACCTAGTTTTGCTTGGGAGCGGTGGATCGGTAACTCGGGCTACAAGGATGGAATATGCACACATAGGATATCTAGAACTGCCGATAAAACATATTTGAAGCGGATGCAATATGTAAGAACCAGAAGTAAAGCATTTCGAAACCATATATGAACCAGGTTAGGGCTTGCCTTGTCCCTCGTTGTTCGGGTGCTGCTCTTCGGGGGCGTTGATCTCAGGCTCGCGTTCGGTCCCTATCGAGAAGAACCAAATACCGGAAAGAAAGAGCACAATCAAGACGAGGTACAATGCAATGCACATAAAATATGATGACATGTCATATTAAAGGGGTTTGGGTAACCCTAGGTGCATCGACTAAAAATTAAGGGGGTTCGGCATCGATCCCGACATATGAGAGGGGTCAAATTAGGGTTTCTTCTAAGGCTCATATTTAATTGGTTCAAAGATGTATGAAACATGGATAAACAACTAGGATTTGTTTTTCTGATCATTTTGATATATAATTTTATATTTTTCTGATTTAAAATGAATTATTTATGAATTTCCAGAATTTAATTCATTTTAAATCATTTTCTAAAAATTATACAAAAATAATAAAAGTTTAACAATTTGGACCCACATGTCATAATTTTATTATTTTCTAATCATTTATGAAATTATTAAATATCTGACAGTAGAGCCCACATGTCATATTATTTTCTAATTAGAGAAATACAGAAATTAAAATACAGAAAATATAAAATGCAATTATGGCGTCACGCTGATGTCATGCTGACGTCAGCGCGGCCATTGCCCGCAGATGGAGCTCGGGTTGACCTCCAATCGGAGGCTCCCGTGGGCGGGAGGACGCGCACAAGGGCGCGGTCGACTCCGCGCGTCGCGGGCGACCTAAAGGAGGCGGCGCGGCCGTGGATTGCCCGCCGGAGCAGGGCCTCCGGCGAGGTGCTGCGGCGGCCGGAGCCGGGTGCTCGACGCGGCGGCGCTAGAGAGGGAGAGGGAGCGAGGCGAGGGCACCAGCAAGTGCAGCAGCTCACCGCGGTTGCAGTGGAGGCGTCGGCGACGGCCGGGGAGCCTCGCCGGCGGCGAATCGAACGGCGGCCGGCCGTCTCTGTGAGGGTTAGGGTTAGGTCTGGGGGGCGCGGGAGAGAGCGGCGAAGGGGGAGACTGGGGCTAGGGTTCCAGGGCGCGGCGGCGAGCTACTTGTAGCCGTCGGGGGCGGCGGGGCTCATCGTGGCCGCCGGCGCCATCGGGCTGCCGCGCTGCGGCCACCGAGCAGCTTGGAACGGCGGGGACGACGGCATTTTTCCAAAAACCCCCCCTGGGAGAAGTGCTGGGCTGCAGTTGGGTGCGGCTGGGCCATGTTGGGCTTCGGCCAGGGAGAGGAGAGAGGGAAAGGAAGGTGGGCTGAGCCCAAGGAGAGGGAAGAGAGAGCTCTCTCTCCTTTTCTTTTTTTCTTGTTTCTATTTTTTTTCCAAATCAATTCAAATTTGAAAACTGTTTGAATTTTGTTTGGAAACTCAAATTTTCCCAAGAATTTATTAAACACTCATGGGCTTATTGAATGACAACAAGTCCATGTTGCCTAATATTAAAACTTGAGAGATTTTGAATGAGATTGAGTTAGAGGAAAAACTGCACATTAGGGTTTGACACAAAACAAAATTGCTCAAATGCAAACTATATGCATGCAATGCTCATGAACACTCATTTATTTATAAACACAAGGTTGGGATGTTACACACGGGGATATGCCGTTACCTCTTTCTCTTTCTTCCCCTTCTTCTTCTTCTTCTTCTTCTTCTTCGTTCCCTTCTTCTTCTTCTTCTTCTTCTCTTCCTTCTCCTCGTTCCCTTCTTTAGGAGGAAGAGGCTTGAAGGGAAGCTTCTCCACATAACCTGATTTATTTCCAGAAACAATAGAAGAAACTTGGGAGGATTCCTACTTTTCATTAATAAGTTCAAAAATCACAGCGGTCCCATCATATTTTGGCAAAGTGTCATCTTCTAAAATATTTTGTATGTAAGTATTTGTATGGCAATTATTAATGCAATAAGAAAGACACCCATGCAGGACATCATCAATATCAAGATCGTTAATATCTAACAAAGAAATTTTTCTTGATAACTCTTCACACCATAAAAATAAAGTAAGTTCATCATGCTGATTAGGAGTAATTTCATCATCAAAATACAAATTTACAGCACTCATGGGGTTCGAATTATCATTGGAGGAGCATTGAAAATTAAAATGACCCACTCTATGGCAAAGTTCACAAATAAAAAGATAGAGGGCACAAACTTTTTTACCAAGATCATCTAGAGCCCTGGACCACTTTCTAGTTTTTTCATTAATATGATGGATACAATATTCATCTTCGATTTGATTAATTCCATAGGGTCTATGCATTCCACAAAAATTAACATGCTTATAAGAAATAGCATTTTCAGAAGTTTGGGCATGTTTATTGCAATCATTAATAACAATTTCATTTTTCATGCAAGCATCTTTAAAGGGTTCATGATACTTATCAAAATTCTTCTTAGGCAATTCAAAATGAGAGGCAAAAGCTTTATAAAGATTTGCAATAACTTGAGAGTCAATACCATAAGTAGCACTCATATTTCGAATTTTATCAGTATCCATAAAAGTTTCAATGCATTCATAATCATAATGTATACCTGACTCTTTACCTTTGTCGTTCTCCCAATCTTCAGCGTTCTCCTCAATCTGGTCAAGAAGATCCCATCTAGCTTCAACCTCCTTGCTTGTGAAAGATCCCTCCAAACAGGCATCTAGATTGTCCTTGTAGTGTCCTGAAAGCCTTGCATAAAAATTATTAATAATAACATTACGGGGGAGCTCATGAATGGGACATTTGAGCATTAGTGACTTCAATCTCCCCCATGCTTGGGAAATACTCTCTCCATCACGAGGATAAAAGTTATAAATGTAATTTCTATCGGTATGCACTTCATGAGGAGGATAAAATTTAGAATGAAAAGAGAGGTACAATTTCCTCCCAACCAAGAGAATGACTATTCTTCAAGCAATTTATACCAATGCGCCGCTTTACCGGACAATGAAATAGAGAATAGTTTCTTCCTCACTTCATCCATAGAAATACTCGCACACTTGAATAACCCGCATAATTCATGCAAAAACAGTAAATGATCTCCAGGATGGACAGTTCCATCCCCTTCATAGCGGTTATCCATAACACGTTCAATAATTTTCATGGGTATCTTGAAAGCAGTACTTGCAGTAGGTGGATTTAAAATATCACAAGCATCATTAGAGTTATCGCATATGGGAGATAAAGTATTATCAGAGCAAATTTTCTCCCCTAAAGATGGGAAACTAAAAAGATCATAAAAGCATCATTAGAGTTATCGCATATGGGAGATAAAGTATTATCAGAGCAAATTTTCTCCCCTAAAGATGGGAAGCTAAAAATATCATAAAAACTAGCTCCCCCAAGCTTAGACTTCTCCATAGCATTAGCAGTGATTGCGTTCATACTAATAACATTGCTACTAGCATGCAAATAAGGTTCCATAGGTTTTTTAATTTTCGCATCACACAATTCATGTCTTAACTTAGGAAATAAATTAAAAAGCTCACTAAATTTTTTGTTGTTTTCCATTAAGCCTAACTAGTGAAAATAAAAACAAGAAACAAAAAGATGCAATTGCAGGATCTAAAGGAAATAGCTTCGAGCACTTACAACGGCGCCAGAAAATAACTTAGTTACCTGGGACAAGAGTGTGAGTGCCTTTTACCTTTCCTCCCCGGCAACGGCGCCAGAAAATAGCTTGATGTCTACTCACACTTCTTTTCCTATAGATAGTGTTGGGCCTCCAAGAGTAGAGGTTTGTAGAACAGCAGCAAGTTTTCCCTTAAGTGGATCACCCAAGGTTTATCGAACTCAGGGAGGAAGAGGTCAAACATATCCCTCTCAAGCAACCCTGCAATCACGATACAAGAAGTCTCTTGTGTCCCCAACACACCTAATACACTTGTCAGATGTATAGGTGCACTAGTTCGGCGAAGAGATAGTGAAATACAAGTAATATGGATGAATATGAGTGGTAATAGCAATCTGAATAAAATATGGCAGCAAGCAAACATGCAACAGAACAACAGATAAACGGAGATTCGATGTTTGGAAATAAGGCCTAGGGATCCTACTTTCACTAGTGGACACTCTCAACATTGATCACATAACTGAAACTACTCTACACTCTCTTGTTGGATGACAAACACCATTAATTGTGTAGGGCTACAAGAGCACCTCAATGCCGGAGTTAACAAGCTCCACAACATTCGATGTTCGTATTTAAATAACCTTAGAGTGCATGATAGACCAACGCAATTATACCGAGTACTAACATAGCATGCACACCGTCACCGACAGGCTATGAAAGGGGGAATAGATCGCATCAATACTTATCATAGTAATAGTTAACTTCATAATCTACAAGAGATCACAATCATAGCTTATACCAAGTACTACATGATGCACACACTGTCAACATTACATCATGGAGGAGGAGTAGACTACTTTAATAACATCACTAGAGTAGCACATAGATGATATTCAACTAGATCACAAAGAGAGAGATGAACCACATAGCTACGGTAGAGCCCTCGGCCTCGGGGAGAATTACTCCCTCCTCATCATGGAGACAGCGATGGTGGTGAAGATGGCGGTGGAGATGGCGGTGGAGATGCCTTCCGGGGGCAATTCCCCGTCCCGGCAGGTGCCGGAACAGAGACTTCTGTCCCCCGAATTGGAGTTTCTCTATGGCGGCGGCTCTGGAAGGTTTTCTGGTGTTTCATCAATCCGTGTCGAAGATTTAGGTCAGGACAGCTTAAATAGGCGGAGAGTCGGAGTCGGAAGGGGTCTGGGGCCCCCTCACAGTAGGGGGCGCCCCCCCCCTAGGCCGCGCCGCCATGTTGTGTCACCGCCTCGTGGCCCCACTTCGTAATCTCTTCGGTGCTCTGGAAGCTTCCGGGAAAAATAAGGTTCTGGGCGTTGATTTCGTCCAATTCCGAGAATATTTCCTTACTAGGATTTCTGAAACCAAAAACAGCAGAAAACAGGAACTGGTACTTCGGCATCTCGTCAATAGGTTAGTTCCGGAAAACACATAAAATCATCATAAAGTGTGAACAAAACATGTAGATATTGTCATAAAACAAGCATGGAACATCAGAAATTATAGATACGTTGGAGACGTATCAGTCACCAACCTAAACCTTGTTCAGACGAAGTGGATGTCGATTTCGATGTGCTTAGTGCGCCGATGCTGAAGCGGAGTACTGTGCGGTTGCGCATGTCGTTGCTGAAAGTTGCTGGAAGTATCCACTTAACATGGATATTAAATTTTACGTTATTAATGTTGATGGACGCTGCAGACCGGTGGATCCTTAATGTCAGCCTCTTTATAAAAAGATTTTAGTACATGAAAATATATAATGTGTAGGATTCGAACAAGAGAGCTAATCAAAGGTGAACCATGTGCCCAGTGTGCCTTGCCACTTATGCCAAGAACCATATGTGCTAGAACTAAGGTGAATCTGGTATGGTTGTTAGGATTATGTGCTCTAGAGGCGAACATACATACATGTAAACGTAATTATGTATAGTAATGAACAATCGCAAGTGTCACTTAATACATGATTCAGTTGTGGAACCATTTTCTTACCGTTGTTCTTACTGTTTATTCTTAGCCGCAAGTTAAGTCGGACTCTTAACCTACAATAAGGTGAGAATCGACAAATTGACTAAGTTTACTTCGCACAGGCATGGAGATGCCAATCCACCTACCACATTGGACTTACACAAGATCGGTTCGACATGAATTAGTTGTCATGTGCACCAAATCAAACAATGGAATAATTAGATCTGAGATAGTCGTATGATCGAGTTGTGGAGTAGTCTGGTTTGATCCCACCAAACGCTGACCGTACTTGTTTTATATAAAATCGGAGGTCGGGTCGATTCAAAAGTAAGTTGTGCTACGAGGATTACCAAGACGAGATTTGATCCAAATGTATCTATATTTTTTTACGATCCATGCTTGTTTTACACCAATTCATATCTGTTTTGTTTACACTTCGTTGCACTTTTACATGATTTTCAATACTAACCTATTAACAAGATGCCACAGTGACAATTCCCTGTTTTCTGCTGTTTTTGTATTTCAGAAAAGTTGTACAAGAAATATTCTCGGAATTGGACGAAACAAAAGCCGAAGTCAATATTTTACCGAAACGAAAACGAAGTCCAGAGGGGGTCGAAGAGGCACATCAGGGCGGCCAAATCATCCCTAGGCGCAGCCTGGACCTCGCCCGCGCCTAGGGGGTCTGGGCCCACCAGGCGCCCCACCGATCTAAGTCATCCGCCTATTTATACATGTTCTCGGGAAAATCCTGGATACCCGAGCCTCCATCCACGAAAAGTTTCGTCGCGCCGCCATCGCAGGACCCATCTTGGGGGGTTTCTGAAGCTCTTCCCGGCACCCTACCGGAGGGGGAAATCATCGCCGGGGGCATCTACATTGCAATGCCCGCCTCCGAAGTGATGTGTAGTTAGTTCATCCCTGGACTATGGGTACATAGCAGTAGCTAGATGGTTGTCTTGTCCACTTTGTGCTTCAATGTATAGATCTTGTGAGCTGCCCTACATGATCAAGATCATCTTTATGTAATCCTATATGTTTGGCTTGCTGGGATCCGATGAATATTGTATACTATGTTGAGATTGATTAAATATTCATGTCATATGTTATTTGTGATCTTGCATGCTATCCGTTGCTAGTAGAAACTCTGGTCAAGTGGACACTTGTGACTCCAAGAGGTGGTATTTATGCTCGATAGTAGGTTCATGCCTCTAGTTTTGTGGGAGAGTGACTTTATAACTTCTAAGATTGTAGCTATGTTGTTGCTACTAGGGAGAAAACAACAATGTTTTATCCGAGGGTAATTCTATCGTTTACTTTACACACATTGCTTAATGCGATTGTATGTTGCTAGAAACTTAATACTGAAAGGAGCTCAAACAATAACCTGAAGGTGAATTATTAGTCATCGACGTAGTTAGATTATGGTCTATGTATTATGTTGTAATGCCCATATCAAATATCATAGTAATCATCTTGTCATATATGACCGATATTCTATCAATTGCCCAACTGTAATTTGTTCACCCAACATGTTATTTATTTATGGAGAGACACCTCTAGTGAATTGTGGACCCCGGTCGTATTTCCTTTACTGATAATTCAAGTACAATCATGTTATGTTTACTTTCTGTAAACATATCGTTCCACTCGATACGTCTAATATTTTGTGTTCAGTAAAGCAGTGAGATTGATAACCTCACTACAAGTTGGGGCAAAGTACTTTGGTAGTGCGCACTGCCACTAGTCAGCCAGCAACACCTTCAGAAGTCACACATTTCTCCTACTGGTCGATTAAACCTTGGTTTCTTACTGAGAAAAAGCTTGCTACTGTGCTTATTATACCTTCCTCTTGGGGTTCCCCAACATTGTGAAGTCGACATTACGATAAGCACCATCAAACTATTTTTCTGGCGCCATTGTCGGGGAGGTAAGGTAAAAGGTATTCACATCCTCTGGCTTCTAAGTCTTTTAGTTACTGGTGAGTGCTCGAAATTATTTCCTTTAGATTCTGCAATTATATCTTTTTTGTTTCTTGTTTTCATTTTCACTAGTTAGGCTTAATGGAAATCAACAAAAAATTAGAGAGCTTTATAGTATTTATCTTGAGTTAGGACATGAGGTATTTGAAGATAAAATTAAAAAACCTATGGAATTTTACTTGCATGCTGGTAGAAATGTTATTAGTATGAATTCTTTGAACACCATTATTGCTAATGCTATGGAAAAGTCTAAGTTTGGGGAAGCTAGTTTTTATGAAAATGATTTTTTTTAGTTCCCCAGCTTTTGAGGAGGAAATTTGCTATGATGATATTATGCCTCCAATATATGATGATTTGATTATGTTATTTTCAGTCCACCTACTATTGACAAGAAAGTTAATTATGATTACAATATGCCTCCTATATTTGATGATTATGGTGATGAGAATAATGATGATAACTATTTTGTTGAATTTGCTCCCACTACAATTAATAAGAATGGCTATGCTTATGTGGGGAGTAATAATTATTTTATGCATGTGGCTCATGATAAGAATGTTTTAAGTGATAGTTATATTGTTGAGTTTATTCGTGATGCTACTGAAAATTATTATGTGAGAGGAAAATATGGTTGTAGAAGTTTTCATGTGACTAAAACATCTCTCTATATGCTGAAAGTTTTGAAGTTACTCCTGTTTTATTTTCCTATGCTTGTCACTTTATTCTTTGTGGATTTATTTTTGTACAATATTACTATGCATAGGAAGTGGGTTAGACTTAAAATGTGTTTCATATTTTCTTGTTGATGCTCTCTTTTAATTTATATTTTTTATGTGAGCATCTTCTCAAACTACTGTGCCTAGCTGAAATGCGTGAAAGAAAAGCGCTTATGAAGACAACCTATTGTTTTATTTATGTAATTTTTGTTTCTTTGTTGAGTCTTGGAAGTTTTCCTCTGTAATAACCTCTTCTTGTCATTTTTATTTCATTTTTGTGCCAAAAATGTCCTCTAATTGGAAGAAAGTAAGATTTGGAGAAGTTGCTGTCCTGAAAATAGATTATGTGATGTCATCATAAAAATTCGTATAAATCGCCAGAGCGGAATTTTCAGATGCCGTTTTTTATGCATATTCCCCAGGTTATTATATAACTTTAGTTAGTTGACCACTTTTCGAGATGAGCAACATAGGATTTTATAAAAAAATCGATATTTTCCTGCTGTTCTGTTTTGATAGATTTGTGCACTATTTGCATTTGCCTCTTGAATCTCTTTCTTTTTGAGTTCTTCTGATCAAAGAGCTTTTTGAAGAGTTGCTACAGTATCCAATGCTTAAATATATGTTAGTACCGAATCCAAGTGTATTTGTTTATTTTGATTGTACTGATGCTGCTAATAAAGAATTGTGTGAAGTTTTATATGAAGGAAGTTTTCAAGTGTAGGGAGAGAAGAATGATGTGATGAGATGAAGAATGGACAAAAGCTCAAGCTTGGGGATGCCCATGCATCCCAGGAAATATTCAAGAGTTACAAGCATCAAATCTTGGGGATGCCCACGGCATCCCATGTTCATCAACAAAGCAACATGTCATCTCTCTATACGCTATATTTTTATTGCTTCATACGCCATGTGTTGTTCTTGGAGCGTATTTTTTTTGTTTTTTTTGTTTTGTTTGTTGTAGTATATGTTGGATCCCGACATATTTGTTTTGGAGAAAGATTTGCTCCTTTTTAATTGCATAGAACGCTCTAGTTTTCGTTGTTAATGTTCTGCGAGTGTTCTAGTTTTCTGGTACTGCGTTTAGCTCTTGTTCTTTCACCTGAATTTTGTTCAGAGCACGTTAGTATTCTTTATTTGTGTATGATTAGCTCTCTCATACATAATGTATTTCATCTATGAGATTTATTTCAAATAAGTTGATTGGTGTTGGATACGAGTAAAATATTTCATGACTATAGTGATGCAAAAGGAAGCTTGTCTAGACTGTGGCATAGACTTTGGCATGTCATGTTGGATGTTATTCTTGTCACATGCTTAGTATTTATTGTTGTAGCATGACTTGTTTAAAATATCTGAGTGTGCATAATGTGTCATTGAAAGAATCATGTGTTGTTTCTATCATAAAAATCATAATATTGTGGTATTCTCCTTTGATGCGTTATTGGGTTGACTTGGCGCATGCTTACACCATGTGATGACTATAACCATTCAACTAAAGCCTCTATGATCATTTAGTTATTAACTTGTAATATCACTTTATGCTTTGACTGATAATCTTTTGTCGATATGGATGATTATGGCCATTATTGCTCTTTTAGTTGGTCGATCCTAGTCTTTTGCTTGCCTTCGCCTGTGCTGAGTATGAACTTTACTCGTGCATCCAACCACCAATAACCAAAGTTTGCCAATTGTGTCCACCATATCTACCTAGTAGCATTATTTCTATTCCAAGTAATTCATCATGTTTTTATTTATCTTCCAAATTAAATCTTGGCATGAGAAAATTAGTCAGTAAAGCTCTAATGAACTTGATGACACATTTACTTTCTTCTACTTAGTAAATTTGATCATTGTGCCTATCTTATGAAGTTTACGTGCTTAAAAATTGCGAGTTGGGAGTTAGTAGAATCATGCTTTCATGGGGAACACTTTCGACATTGCACTTATATTTAGTTGATGTCATGTTCTTTTGTTTATGGATGCCTAGCAGTGTGAAATAAAATAGAAACTTATAAGTCCATGGAGTTTGTATACGAGTTAGGGAAACACTTGGTCCGCTAATCTAAGCCATGCATCATTCATGGTGGAAATTTACAACTAAGCCATAGTGAGCATTCTATGATGCATTTGCAATAAAAAGTTATACCCATAGTAATAAAAATTTGTTGAGGTGCTCACTTTCTGTTTGTCTTGTAATTTTGGCATGGGATTGGTCCACAAGAGTACCTCTGTATCATCGGGCAAGAGATAACCCGTTGGCGGTTCTCAATGATACATGTATACTTACAATGATAAAAACTTATTTAGGACCTCGGTGAGCAGTATGAGGTTTAGGTACTTGCATTCAAGGGGCATGAGATTTTCAACTTGTGATTTGCAAGCATATAACTCATTTTTTACTCACATTAACTTTAGCCATTCAAGATGCTTATGATAGGGGTAATGAGAGCTTAAAGCTAATAAGTACCATACTTTTGGCAGGTTTATAAAACTTGTTTATTTTGCTTGCTCTGCAAAGAGTATATATTTTACTTTCATGTTGAGTCTTCATATTCTACTTTATGCATCAATTAAGAGAGCATAGTTATCATTCTTAGTGTAATGTGCATAGTCCGAAAATTATTATTGATTGATTCATAATTGTGCTATTGCTTGTTCTCAAATTACTTGTATCTAGTCACCCTCTGAACTTTGAAGGTGTCCTTGTATTTATGTTTTGCTATTTCATAAGGACATGTTGAGTACCACTTCGTTATGTTTACTCTATGATCATAAACACAGTTGCTTTCGATGCACTATTATTCATGATTCTTTGTTTGAGTTACTCTTCATGTTATAACATAGTTCCTAAGTTCAATCGAATTATATCTATCATATCTGTGTTTAGAGTACTTAGATCCCAGCTCACAATGTTTTACATGCTTGATCAAGATTGTGTTGGCTTTATGTCACCTCAAAAATTATTTTGTTATCACTTACCTACTCGAGGATGAGCAGGAGTTAAGCTTTGGGATGCTTGATACGTCTCAAACGTATCTATAATTTTTGATTCTCCATGCTTGTTTTACACCAATTCATATATGTTTTATTTACACTTCGTTGCACTTTTAGATGATTTCCGGCACTAACCTATTAACAAGACGCCATAGTGCAAGTTCCCTATTTTCTGTTGTTTTTGTATTTCAGAAAAGTTGTACAGGAAATATTCTCAGAATTGGACGAAACAAAGCCAAAGTCAATATTTTACCGAAACGAAGACGAAGTCCAGAGGAGGGTCAAAGAGGCGCAACAGGGCGGCCAAACCACCCCTAGGCGCGGCCTGAACCTGGCCCGCGCCTAGGGGGCTCTGGGCCCACCAGGCGACCCACCGACCTAAATCCTCCGCCTATTTATACATCTTCTCGGGAAAACCTTGGATAACTGAGCATCCATCCACGAAAAGTTCCGTCGCGCCCGCCATCGCAGAACCCATCTCGGGGGTTCTGAAGCTCTTCCCGGCTCCCTGTCGGAGGGGGAAATCATCACCGGAGGCATCTACATCACCATGCCCACCTCCGAAGTGATGTGTGATTCGTTCATCCTTGGACTATGGGTCTGTAGCAGTAGCTAGATGGTTGTCTTGTCCACTTTGTGCTTCATGTATAGATCTTGTGAGCTGCCCTACATGATCAAGATCATCTTTATGTAATCCTATATGTTTGGTTTGCTGGGATTCGATGAATATTGTATACTATGTTGAGATTGATTATATATTCATGTTATATGTTATTTGTGACCTTGCACGCTCTCCGTTGCTAGTAGAAACTCTGGCCAAGTGGACACTTGTGACTCCAAGAGGGGGTATTTATGCTCGATAGTAGGTTCATGCCTCTAGTTTTCTGGGCGAGTGACTTTATAAATTCTAAGATTGTAGATGTGATGTTGCTACTAGGGAGAAAACAACAATGTTTTATCAGAGGGTAATTCTATTGTTTACTTTACAGACATTGCTTAATGTGATAGTCTGTTGTTTGCAACTGAATACTGAAAGGGGTTCGGACGATAACCTGAAGGTGAATTATTAGTCTAATACACAGTTGGATTACGGTCTATGTATTATGTTGTAATGCCCATATCAAATCTCATAGCAATCATCTTGTCATGTACGGTCGATATTCTATCAATTGCCCATATGTAATTTGTTCACCCAACATGTTATTTCTTTATGGAGAGACACCTCTAGTGAACTGTGAACCCCGGTCATATTTTCTTTACTGATAAATTCAACTTCAATCCTGTTATGTTTACTTTCTGCAAACATCTATTTCCACTCGATACATCTAATCCTTTGTGTTCAACAAATCGGTGAGATTGACAACCTCACTACAAGTTGGGGAAAAGTACTTTGGTTGCGTTGTTTGCAGGTTCCACGTTGTTGCTGACACCGGTAGTGTGCCCTGCCACTAGTCAGCCAACAACACCTTCAGAAGTCACGCCTTTCTCCTACTGGTTGATTAAACCTTCATTTCTTACAGAGGAAAAACTTACTACTGTGCTCATCATACCTTCCTCTTGGGGTCTCCAACAGTGTGAAGTCGGCATTACGATAAGCACCATCAAGCTATTTCTCCATCGCCGTTGCTGACTCCCATGATGAGGAGGGAGTAGTTCTCCCTCAGGGCAGAGGGCTGTACCGGTAGCTATGTGGTTTATCTCTCTCTTCCATGGTGTGATCTTTATGTGACCATGAGCTTTGTAATCTAGATGTCGTTATGCTATTAAAGTGGATTTTACTTATGTGATCTCCGGGGACTCCTTATCCCACATGTGTAAAGGTGACGGTGTGTGCACCGTGTGGGTCTCTGATGTCTACTCACACTTCTTTTCCTGTAGACAGTGTTGGGCCTCCAAGAGCAGAGGTTTGTAGAACAGCAGCAAGTTTCCCTTAAGTGAATCACCCAAGGTTTTATCGAACTCAGGGAGGAAGAGGTCAAAGATATCCCTCTCAAGCAACCCTGCAATCACGATACAAGAAGTCTCTTGTGTCCCCAACACACCCAATACACTTGTCAGATGTATAGGTATACTAGTTCGGCGAAGAGATAGTGAGATGCAAGTAGTATGAATGTATATGAGCAGTAGACAGTGTTGGGCCTCCAAGAGCAGAGGTTTGTAGAACAGCAGCAAGTTTCCCTTAAGTGAATCACCCAAGGTTTTATCGAACTCAGGGAGGAAGAGGTCAAAGATATCCCTCTCAAGCAACCCTGCAATCACAATACAAGAAGTCTCTTGTGTCCCCAACACACCCAATACACTTGTCAGATGTACAGGTGCACTAGTTCGGCGAAGAGATAGTGAGATGCAAGTAGTATGAATGTATATGAGCAGTAGTAACGACGCCAGAAAATAGCTTGCTGGCGTGCAGTTGACGTGAGAGATATTGCAGGAAGTAAAGATGCAGTAGAACACTAAATAAGCGATGATTGCAGTATTTGGAAACAAGGCCTAGGGATCATACTTTCACTAGTGGACACTCTCAACATTGATCACATAATAAAACCACTCTACACTCTCTTGTTGGATGATGAACACCATTCATTGTGTAGGGCTACAAGAGCACCTCAATGCCGGAGTTAACAAGCTCCACAACATTCGATGTTCATATTTAAATAACCTTAGAGTGCATGATAGACCAACGCAATTATACCAAGTACTAACATAGCATGCACACCGTCACCGACGGACTATGAAAGGAGGAATAGATCACATCAATACTATCATAGTAATAGTTAACTCCATAATCTACAAGAGATTACAATCATAAACTACGCCAAGTACTACATGATGCACACACTTGTCACCATTACATCATGGAGGAGGAATAGAGTACTTTAATAACATCACTAGAGTAGCACATAGATTAATAGTGATACAAAGCTCATCATATGAATCTCAATCATGTAAGGCAGCTCATGAGATCATTGTATTGAAGTACATGGGAGAGAGATTAACCACATAGCTACCGGTACAACCCTTAGCCTCGATGGAGAACTACTCCCTCCTCATGGCAGACAGCAGCGGTGATGAAGATGGCGGTGGTGTCGATGGAGATGCCTTCCGGGGGCACTTCCCCGTCCCGGCGGCGTGCCGGAACAGAGACTCATGTCCCCTAGATCTTGGCTTCGCGATGGCGGCGGCTCTGGAAGGTTTCTCGTACCGTGGCTTATTCTGCTAGGTTTTCGCGACGGAGTCCTTAAGTAGGCGGAAGGGCAGCCTCGGAGGGGCCCTGGTGGGACCACACAATAGGGTGGCGCGGCCCCCCCTCTGGCCGCGCCGACCTGGCGTGTGGGGCCCCCAGGGCTCCCCTCTCGTCCCTCTCTGGCTCTCTGGAAGCTTCCGTGAAATATAAGATGTTGGGCGTTGATTTCATCCAATTCCGAGAATATTTCCTTACTAGGATTTCTGAAACCAAAAACAGCAGAAAACTGGCACTTCGACATCTTGTCAATAGGTTAGTTCCAGAAAATGCATAATAATGACATAAAGTGTGTATAAAACATGTGTATATCATCATAAAAGTAGCATGGAACATAAGAAATTATAGATACGTTGGAGACGTATCAGCATCCCCAAGCTTAGTTCCTACCCGTCCTTGAGTAGGTAAACGATAACAAAGATAATTTCTTAAGTGACATGCTATCATAATCTTGATCATACTATTGTAAAGCACATGAAATGAATGAAGTGATTCAAAGCAATGGTAAAGACAATGGTTAAACAACTGAATCATATAGCAAAGACTTTTCATGAATAGTACTTTCAAGACAAGCATCAATAAGTCTTGCATAAGAGTTAACTCATAAAGCAATAGATTCAAGGTAAAGGCATTGAAGAAACACAAAGGAAGATTTAAGTTTCAGCGGTTGCTTTCAACTTGTAACATGTATATCTCATGGATAGTTGTCAACATAAAGTAATATGATGAATGCAAATATGCAAGTATGTAGGAATCAATGCACAGTTAACACAAGTGTTTGCTTCTAAGATGGAAGAATAGGTAAACTGACTCAACATAAAAGTAAAAGAAAGGCCCTTCGAAGAGGGAAGCATGGATTGCTATATTTGTGCTAGAGCTTTTTATTTTGAAAACAAGAAACAATTTTGTCAACGGTAGTGATAAAGCATATGTGTTATGTATAAGATATCCTACAAGTTGCAAGCCTCATGGATAGATTACCAATAGTGCCCACACCTTGTCCTAATTAGCTCGGATTTACATGGATTATCATCGCATAACATATGTTTTAACCAAGTATCACAAAGGGGTACCTCTATGCCGCCTGTACAAAGATCTAAGGAGAAGGCTCGCATTGGATTTCTCGCTTTTGATTATTCTCAACTTAGACATCCATACCGGGACAACATAGACAACAGATAATGGACTCCTCTTTAATGCATAAGCATTCAACAACAAATAATATTCTCATAAGAGATTGAGGATTGTTGTCCAAAACTAAAACTTCCACCATGGATCATGGCTTTAGTTAGCGGCCCAATGTTCTTCTCTAACAATATGCATGCTCAAACCATTAAACTCATGATAAATCACCCTTACTTCAGACAAGACGAACATGCATAGCAACTCACATGATATTCAACAAAGGATAGTTGATGGCGTCCCTAGAAACATGGTTATCGCTCAACAAGCAACTTAATAAGAAATAAGATACATAAGTACATATTCAATACCACAATAGTTTTTAAGCTAGCTATATATTGCAAAGACAAAGAATAGAATTTTAAAGGTAGCACTCAAGCAATTTACTTTGGAATGGCAGAGAAATACCATGTAGTAGGTAGGTATGGTGGACACAAATGGCATAGTTTTTGGATCAAGGATTTTGGATGCATGAGAAGTAATCCCTCTCAATACAAGGCTTAGGCTAGCAAGGTTGTTTGAAGCAAACACAAGTATGAACCGGTACAGCAAAACTCACATAAGAACATATTGCAAGCATTATAAGACTCTACATTGTCTTCCTTGTTGCTCAAACCCTTACCAGAAAATATCTAGACCTTAGAGAGACCAATCATGCAAACCAAATTTTAGCAAGCTCTATATATTTCTTCACTAATAGGTGCAAAGTATATGATGCAAGAGCTTAAACATGAGCACAGCAATTGCCAAGTATCAAATTATTCAAGACATTATACCAATTACCACATGTAGCATTTTCTGTTTCCAACCATATAACAATCAACGAAGCAGTTTCAACCTTCGCCTTGAACATTAAGAATAAAGCTAAGAACATATGTGTTCATATGAACCAGCGGAGCGTGTCTCTCTCCCACACAAGCATTTATTCAGAGAATGAAAATAACAAAACTAAAATAAAAGCACACACGCGCTCCAAGTAAAGCACATAAGATGTGACTGAATAAAAATATAGTTTCACTAGAGGAACCTGATAATTTTGTCGATGAAGAAGGGGATGCCTTGGGCATCCCCAAGCTTAGATGCTTGAGTCTTCTTGAAATATGCAGGGATGAACCACGGGGGTATCCCCAAGCTTAGAGATTTCACTCTCCTTGATCATATTGTATCATCCTCCTCTCTTGATCCTTGAAAACTTCCTCCACACCAAACTCAAAACAAACTCATCAGAGGGTTAGTGCATAATCAAAAATTCACATTTTCAGAGGTGACACAATCATTCTTAACACTTCTGGACATTGCACAAAGCTACTGGAAGTCAATGGAACAACGAAATCCATTCAACTCAGCAAAACCGGCAATGCGAAATAAAAGGCAGAATCTGTCAAAACAGAACAGTCCGTAAAGACGAATTTTTTAGAGGCACCAGACTTGCTCAGATGAAAATGCTCAAATTGAATGAAAGTTGCGTACATATCTGAGGATCACGCACGTAAATTGGCAGATTTTTCTGAGTTACCTACAGAGAACCCTGCCCAAATTCGTGACAGATAGAAATCTGTTTCTGCGCAGTAATCCAAATCTAGTATCAACCTTACTATCGAAGACTTTACTTGGCACAACAATGCAATAAAATAAAGATAAGGAGAGGTTGCTATAGTAGTAACAACTTCCAAGACTCAAATATAAAACAAAAGTGCTGTAGTAAAATAAACACATGGGTTATCTCCCAAGAAGTGCTTTCTTTATAGCCATTAAGATGGGCTCAGTAATTTTAATGATGCACTTGCAAGTAGTAAGAGTTGAAGCAAAGAGAGCATCAAAAAGCAAATTTAAAACAAATTTAAGCCTAACCCACTTCCTATGAAAAGGAATCTTGTAAATAAACAAATTCATGAAGAGCAAAGTGAATAGCATAGGAAAACTAGACAAGTGCAAATTTAAGATTTTCAGCATATAGAGAGGTGTTTTAGTAACATGAAAATTTCTACAACCATATTTTCCTCTCTCATAAAGATTTTCAGTAGCATCATGAACAAACTCAACAATATAACTATCACATGAAACATTCTTATCATGAGTGTCATGCATAAAATAATTACTCTCCACATAAGCAATTTTATTAGTTGTAGTGGGAGCAAATTCAACAAAATAGCTATCATTATTATTCTCATCAAGTGTAGGAGGCATAGTATAATCATAATAAAATTTACTCTCCATAGTTGGTGGCACCAAAAGACTACTATCATTATAATCATCATAAATGGGAGGCAAAGTATCATCAAAGTAAACTTTCTCCTCAATGCTTGGGGGACTAAAAATGTCATGCTCATCAAAACCAGCTTCCCCAAGCTTAGAATTTTCCATAGTATTAGCAACAATGGTGTTCAAAGCGTTCATACTAATATCATTACTACTAGCATGCAAATAAGGTTCCATTGGTTTTTTAATTTTCGCAGCAAACAATCCATGTATTAACTCAGGAAATAGATTAAAAAGCTCATAGTTGCTTTCCATTATGCCTAGCTAGTGAAAAACAAGAAACAAAAAGATGCAATTGCAGGATCTAAAGGAAATAGCTTCGAGCACTTACAACGGCGCCAGAAAATAACTTAGTTACCTGGGACCGGAGTGTGAGTGTCTTTTACCTTTCCTCCCCGGCAACGGCGGCAGAAAATAGCTTGATGTCTACTCAGACTTCTTTTCCTGTAGACAGTGTTGGGCCTCCAAGAGCAGAGGTTTGTAGAACAACAGCAAGTTTCCCTTAAGTGAATCACCCAAGGTTTTATCGAACTCAGGGAGGAAGAGGTCAAAGATATCCCTCTCAAGCAACCCTGCAATCACGATACAAGAAGTCTCTTGTGTCCTCAACACACCCAATACACTTGTCAGATGTATAGGTGCACTAGTTCGGCGAAGAGATAGTGAGATGCAAGTAGTATGAATGTATATGACCAGTAGTAACGGCGCCAGAAAATAGCTTGCTGGCGTGCAGTTGACGTGGGAGATATTGCAGGAAGTAAAGATGCAGTAGAACAGTAAATAAGCGATGATTGCAGTATTTGGAAACAAGGCCTAGGGATCATACTTTCACTAGTGGACACTCTCAACATTGATCACATAATAAAACCACTCTACACTCTCTTGTTGGATGATGAACACCATTCATTGTGTAGGGCTACAAGAGCACCTCAATGCCGGAGTTAACAAGCTCCACAACATTCGATGTTCATATTTAAATAACCTTAGAGTGCATGATAGACCAACGCAATTATACCAAGTACTAACATAGCATGCACACCGTCACCGACAAACTATGAAAGGAGGAATAGATCACATCAATACTATCATAGTAATAGTTAACTCCATAATCTACAAGAGATTACAATCATAAACTACGCCAAGTACTACATGATGCACACACTGTCACCATTACATCATGGAGAAGGAATAGAGTACTTTAATAACATCACTAGAGTAGCACATAGATTAATAGTGATACAAAGCTCATCATATGAATCTCAATCATGTAAGGCAGCTCATGAGATCATTGTATTGAAGTACATGTGAGAGAGATTAACCACATAGCTACCGGTACAGCCCTTAACCTCGATGGAGAACTACTCCCTCCTCGTGGGAGACAACAACGGTGATGAAGATGGCGGTGGTGTCGATGGAGATGCTTTCCGGGGGCACTTCCCCGTCCCGGCGGCGTGCCGGAACAGAGACTCCTGTCCCCCAGATCTTGACTTCGCGATGGCGGCGGCTCTGGAAGGTTTCTCGTACCGTGGCTTATTCTGCTAGGGTTTTCGCGACGGAGTCCTTAAGTAGGCGGAAGGACAGCCTCGGAGGGGCCCTGGTGGGACCACACAATAGGGTGGCGCGGCCCCCACTCTGGCCGCGCCGACCTGGCGTGTGGGGCCCCCAGGGCTCCCCTCTCGTCCCTCTTTGGCTCTCTGGAAGCTTCCGTGAAATATAAGATGTTGGACGTTGATTTAATCCAATTCCGAGAATATTTCCTTACTAGGATTTCTGAAACAAAAAACAACAGAAAACAGGAACTGGCACTTCGGCATCTTGTCAATAGGTTAGTTCCGGAAAATGCATAATAATGACTTAAAGTGTGTATAAAACATGTGTATATCATCATAAAAGTAGCATGGAACATAAGAAATTATAGATACGTTGGAGACGTATCAGTCTCCTAGGCTATATTTCATAGAATATGTGTCCACTAAATTATGATTTTAGTTGGATGTCTCTATTAATTTGTGGTGTGTTAGTACCTCCTATGAATGCACAAAGTGACGGAGTGGGATGTTCATTAGTACTTGAGAATACATCTTTAAGATTTGCTTTTGCAGCCCTACGCAATGAATTAGTGTTCGTTATCCAACCGGAGAGTAGTTCAAAGTAGCATAGTGAGTGCTTATATTTATATTTATTTATGATATTATTGTTGAGAGTGACCACTAGTGAAAGTATGATCCCTAGACCTTGTTTCCAAGTATCAAATCACCGTTTATTTACTGTTTTACTGCATGTTTACTTGCTGCCATATTTATTTCAGATTGTTATTATCACTCATATTCATCCATATCACTTGCATTTTACTATCTCTTCGTTGAACTAGTGTACCTATACATCTTACTAGTGTATTGGGTGTGTTGGGGACACAAGAGACTTCTTGTATCGTAATTGCAGGGTTGCTTAAGAGGGATATCTTTGACCTCTACCTTTCTGAGTTCGATAAACCTTGGGTGATCCACTTAAAGAAAACTTGCTGCTGTTCTATAAACCTCTGCACCTGAAGACCCAACAATGTCTACAAGAATAGAAGCGTGCGTAGACATCACTCCACCGCAGAGAGGTACTCTCTAGGCCCTCTTGAGGTGAAATGGTTCGAAAGCATGACCACGCGCTACTCGTTTAAGTGTTAGCCAAGTTGGTGCGGCCAGAATTGTGAGACACGCTGAAACTATATATCACTTGCACCAGAGGAGATAACTTTGCTGGGATGATCCACCGACTCACTTGTAGGTGATACGCGTTAAACATGTTTTAACATAAGAAATGCATGTTAAACATGTTTTAATTTTTTTATAAATTGAAACAAAAAATTCGCACATATATCTTCATGTGATACGCGTTTGCAAAATTGTTTCATGCGAAATTGACTTGTTGTGTGGATGTGTGTACAAAAGATAAAATTCGGAGAAGCGAGCAACTTTTTTAACATTTGGACGTGGCTTTTGTGGGCTGTGCCTTCTCTTCTGGCAGTAGTCCTGTCACATTCGACGATGCCGCTTCACAGGGTGCGCGACGGCACTGAACGGCAACAAGTCTAGCTTCAGATCAGGGCAAAGGTGCTTTGCAAAACGCGCTCATGTTTCTTTTCTACACTACTACTTAAAAAGGAGGAACATGTTCCTTATTCTGCCTATCTCTCTCAATACGTCAAGTTTTGGTCGTCAACCAAACTCCCGTCGCTGTGCATTTTGCACTTTGGTCCCTTGCAAATTGGGGAATTAACCCACAATCCTTTTCCCCCCTTTCGTGCGAGACGAGAGCTAGGGTTCCACAATCCCTTTCTCTTCCTCCCAAGTGGCCGCCGCCGGGCGACATCGCTCCACCACGTGCGTCGGCGCCACCACCTACCTCTCGCGGCCGTACGTGCGGGAAGCTCTCCGAGTTGCGCCTGTGCCTTGGGGAATCGTCGCCGCCGCCAGGCCAGACCGAGGAGGAGTGGCTCCACGAGAACTACGCCGTCGGCTGCCCCTACACATCCTCAGTCCGCGCCCGCGGCGAAATCCGCCAATCCGACACCTCGTTCCTGCGCTGCTGCGTCCTCCGAGGCCCTCGCCTGGTGGGCAGCATCACGGGGGCCATCGCCTGCCTCAACACTCGATCCTCGTTCCTGCGCCGCTGCGTCCTCCGAGGCCCTCGCCGCTGCACCCTCGATGCCTCCCGTATCTCCGCCGTCCTCCGCCTTCCGGAGGCCTGTTCTGTTTGGGCAGGGCGAAGAAGGTGCCCAATCTTCCTAATTTTACCTCTTCCATGAACCTCTTTGGATGGTCACTGCCGTCAAGTGTAGGGCTACATCGACTACGGAGCAGCGACAAGGGGCATTGGAGCAGGCACGACCAACCACCAACAAGGGTACGATCCCTGTTCCTCCTCCACTCTCCCTCCCTCTCCCTATACATCTCGTCGTTGTCATGAATGAATGTATGTGAATGCCATCTCCAACGATAGAAGCCTCTTCTGCCTGGCTACTCACCAAATCCTTTGGGACGTCACCTTGTAGTGATCTCAATCCTCTCTTCGTATTTTTAATTGCCTCTTTATATTGTGGCTGCAACAAGATGTTAGTATGGAGTTCAGTGGAATCACTTCGATATATGTACCAATTGAAGCAAGTTCAGTGGAATCACTTGGACTAACATTTTGTTAGTTTCTGAATAAAAGATGCACGTACAAATGTTCCCTGCAGGCTTTAGCACACCAGTACATCCAGATTTGAATCTACCACACACTTTATTTGGGTTGTTCTTCATGTCGTTTCATTTTCTGTACTTAAAGTGCTTGAGGTACTATCATACTTCTTGTGTAACATCATTCAGTCTTTGATTAAACTAACTTCTCTCTCTAAAAGGAGAAGTAACACTGCTGCAAATGTATATACTATGAAATAATGGTTACATTTTCATGAAAATCAGAATCATTGCTGGAGAATGACACTGCTATGCAGAATTACATTTATGTACCGATTTGCACACTTGAATCTAACTGTAGTTAACATGCTAATTTTACTAGAAGGATGGTGTATCTTATTAATTGTGTTTAACATGTTACTCTTTCCGATATTACTGCTAATTTTAATGTAATCCCTTGCTCGGCATTTAAAATTCATGACATCTTTCATAAGTGGGTTCTTGAATTGGCAGCAGACAAATAGGTGTGATGTTCATAAGTTCAGTGTCTTGCATGAACAGTAAAGTGAATATACACCATGTCTTTGCTTGATTTCATTTTTTGTTATTAGAACGTCACTGCAGTCTATGCCATTAGGATAAGCAGAAGTGTCATTCGCATTGAAGAACATCACTTTACCAGTAAGAGATCTCCACGATTTAGCATGGGTATGGCATGTTTTGCATTATTTTAATAAGGAAAACAGTCACACAATATCTCCAAGTTAATGAGTGTTTTTATATTTTCCTGATGCATATTTTCCAAGTTATGTTCATCTGTAGAGAAGTCATTGCCGTTTCTATTCAACAGGTGTATGCAAACCAGTACTGATCATGCAAGAAAATATTGTGGGACAGGGCTTGGCCTTGTGATTTTCAAGCAATTGGTTTGTTTTCTCTCGGTTCCAATTACTGATTCATCTAAAATACACAGTTAAGATATTAGGTATGTATTAAATACTAAACTTGGGAACACAACGATAATTATTTGAGTGTTAGCTGTAGCAAAAGCAGACCCAGTGTGATTTATAAAATTCTAGAGCTATTTCACTGAATTTTCGCAAACTTAGGTGGAGTTGCTGGGCGGTACTCTTAATTGTGGTTCGCAACGAGAATAAAGGATCAACATTTACATTCATTCTCATTGCTAACCATAGTTTCCTGTAAAAAAAGGAGCACTGTGGAGTTGATGGGTGGTACTCTAGGTGTGGTGCACGTCATCTGGTCTTGCATGTGAGTGAGTAGCAAGATGGGGGTTGAGCTCTCTCGGATCCGGGAACCACACCTGCTGCCGCCACCGGATACCTCTGAGTGCAGAGCCATTGCCGACCTCACTGGAAACGCCGCGCCGTCCATCTTGTTCCTCCCTCACTGGCAAGACCGGGTGGTGTGCACATGATGCCTTCCTCCTTCCCCGACTGTTTGGCTGCAGGCACCACATCTACATCAATCTGATTCATTGCGTCAGGTGTTTTTCTTTACCAACAATGTTTCTGCAACTCCTTTGAATCTGCACACACGATTTTATCTGCTGCTATGGCTTACCTGTGTTAGTTGCTGAATTAAGTGTGATGTAAAATCCACACAAGCTACCTAGATAAAGTAAAGGTGAATAATTCTACCGACTACCAAATAAGATAATATAAGACTTGGCTCCAGTTTGTTCTTTCAACCATGAATGTTTGAACCTTGGATATATGTACCAGTAAATATTAGAAGAAAAGAAAGATTCTCGTTAACACTCCTCAATATCTTCTCAATGCTGTTGCCACTTGCTCTGACTTCGATTAACCGATGTCCGTGTTTAAATTTGACCCCGCAGGTGTAGTCATGAAGTCAATCATCCGCAACTTGGGATTGTTCAGGAGGTATAGACATTTATATTGGTAAGCCCATTTTGGTTCAACATCCAATCACTAAATAGGTATGGACGTGTCATCAAGACATGAAGGTGTATTGCTGGTCTTGTTTCGACAGCTTGATGTGCTTATTTGTAGGAGAACTCCAAGGCTAAACATGGAAAATATTAGAAAGCCAGACTTAAAATGAATTTGTACAAAAATAGTTTCCTACCAAGCCAAGCCTGCTTATATCCGTCGTTGATAGTAAACAGAGCTTGGCAGCATTCTGTTGGTACCTCATATTACCATCTACCGTTGTGTAGTGATATTCACACTTGACAGATTAAATCCCCGTATGCAAAAATTATTGGCATTAGATTCGTTTCGACCGGTCATTCTCTAAAAACAGCAACACCATAATCCCTAAATTAAGTCGGGTTAGAACTGTAGAACGACTGGTGTTTCTATTTGAAGGCATCTTTGTGCTTCCTTTGTTCTTTGTTGTTTCTCTCTCTTGTGTCGTATTTTTTTCTTATCCGATTTTACATGTGTACCTATGAGCAGGAGGATGGAAATTTCACCAAAAATCAGGTGCTTTTAACCGCATACGACCATTACTTTCTACTACTTCACCAGCTGCACTACATCATAGTCACAACAATGGTGTATACATATACAACTCTTGTTAGTAAATAAAAATGTGGACTTGAGGAGACAAAAATAATAATGATGCACACATATACAAGTTCTCTTTTATTTCTGAAATGGGCAAAGTTTAAGTGCATCTGCTCATGAATTACCCACTATTTTTAGAAGTCATTATTCGAGAATTAACCTTTGACTCAAAATAATTAGAGGCCAATTTTGCACAATATTGTTTGCTTCCATAGTAACTTGTGTATTGTTTTGATTTTACTTTCAGGATATGAGTGCAGCATCATAGGGGGATCACGAGGAGCTAGGAAACTATTGAGTCTATTTTTTTGCAGTTTGTTTCAGAGAAGCCCATGTTAGTTTTACATGGGATTTTGGCAGCTGATTCTGTTTGTGGTTATATTAAGGTCTATGAATTGCAATTGTGCTATTTTTCATAATAAAGGGAAAAAAGAGTGTTGCTTAGGCTCTGCTCAAAACTGGGTGAATCCATTAGATGCGTATAACTTGAGCCTTGTGTAATTTGCAGTTTAGTGACTGTCACTATTTCTAGGTATATAATTTGGGAGCACACAATTTCTTGACCCCTGTTACTATGTTAGTAGTATAGATTGTTGCAGAATATAGGTAGTTTTTGAAATTCTTCTTACTTTATCCTGTTAATATGGATGGTTTGTGGATTAATAAAATGAAAACCTTAAATCTTGGTATGATTATGTAAAATGTGGACCTGCGCCCTGCACAATTTTGTTTATATAGAACCTAGGCATGGCTGGTGCTATACTATTTTATCTTTCATTTGTTGTTCAGTAGTACTTCCAAATCTCTAAATCATGTTTTGCCATTTGAATTAATTTAGTTACAATTCACTCGGTTCTCTAGCCTTACATGTGAGAGATGCCATAGTAAATCAGAATTAATAACACCGACAGTTATAATAGTTCATCATTGGAAGGTATGTCAGGTGTTTGGGAAGAGAAGCATGGTGCCAGAACGTACACAAATTGCTTTTGGTTCTCTACCCATCTGATCTCAATTAAGATCACTTGAGTTTGTGAAAGTTAAATTATTGTCTGTTAAATGCTTTTTTTGAACTACTAAATTGTGTTGTTTGTGTTTTCTTCTCATGTAGATATTGTGGATTATACTCGAATATAATCATCAAGTCCTTTTCTGTAGAATTGGCTGAGAACTGCCTAAGAATTGGTTGCTTGATTCTTGACAGAAAAGTACGTATGCTGAACTAGGCTGAGTAGTTACATGTACAGGCTTCAGGCTACCCACTCTAATTCAGATATTCGATTAGAATTAGACCTCACCTCATGTAACTTAAAAGGCTTGTTCTATGCTAAGTGAAAAAAAATGATGCACTACTAAGATTTTGTTCAAAGAAGCTTATGCTTCATGTGTTACGCCATTCATTTGACTCAAATTGATGCCAACTCACTAGAAATTGAAATGGTGTTTCAAGCCACTTTGTCCTTCTATTTTTTCTGGTCATAAATCGTCATATCTTTTTAGTATATAATGTGTAGGTAATCGATGTCTTGTGTTGCCATTTTATAGGGCTTAACATGTCCATCGCAATTTTACATCGGCAGTAGGAATTCATGGTGACATACACCAGCATAGTGGAGCTTCTCACTTTATGCTCTCCTTCTAACAGGAGTTTGCAGCTTTTGCTCCTAAATGTATCTGCTGATCAAATGACTTGGTATTTCAGTGTTTGGTGGTTTCATCATGCAGTAGAGTATGAACCCTAATGATTCTGATCCTCTTCTTCAGGTGGAGTGCAATTGAGGTAAAAGAATGCTTGTGCCATTGTTGCATGAAACCAATGATTTTTGTGTTTAGTGTTGTGGCCCTTTGCTTTAATATTTCTGATGGTACAGTACATGTTGATGTATTCTTGCAGATGAGCACCATAGTACGAGTAACACATAATGTCAACTTGCAGATTTTGGTGAGTGTGTGCATTTCAATTAGGTACTAGAAACAGTAACTGAAATGATGTGTATGTAAAATTTTGGTCTCCTTCCAGCTCTTATATCCAGTGTGCTAGCTTAGGGACTCACACCAAGGTAAGTCTGCGAGGAAACATAGGTGATACCATGTTGCATATTGTTGTTCATTTAATTGTTTATTAAGCTGTACTAATCCACTTTTGTTAAAGGACATGCACCGGAATGAAATCATCTTTAATGTGTTCTCATGTCATCTGGTTATAGTATAGGTGGACAAGCTATTATTTCTTATAAATGATTCCTGATGAGCTTACAAATTAATTTTCATTAGCAAAATCACATGCCTAGAGTCTGTTATGTCCAGGGATATTTTGTGAACAATGATGCCGGAAGATGCTAAAAGTAACTCTAAGAATTACCTCTCTCGCACCACATTTCTTGTTTGCAAAGTATTCTGACAAAGGATTGGTCAATGTGCTATGGATCCATTTGACATTAAATTTTACAAGTGCAAGCTAACTCAAACTCAGTCTTAGATAGCTAACCACAACATCACCGATAGCGGTTAACTATCGTTGTTGTTGCTGTTGCTGGTAGTGGTAGTGGTGGTTCGCAGTTGGCTAAGCCTGGAGCTGGTGGCGTCCCCAAATGAGATGGGATTATCTCTGTATCATCTGCAACAACAGAAGCCAGCCATTAGAAGTGAAGCAAATGAGTGAGAATGGCATGCACGTCTTGACTGACTGCATCCAAACACACCAGTAGGATTACCACTATCCTGGATGTGTTTGCAAATCAAAACATAGCAGTGCTAGATTAAGCTAGAGGTGTATTTTGGATACAATGCTTTAGTTAACCGTAGGCTGATTTACTGACATTTGTATCAACATAAGCAAGCTGACCTTAATAAAGGAATTAGGAGAATATAGATACACCTAGCGCTCATAGACCAACAATTACTTTCGGCAAGGATGTTTTCATCGCTCAACTTCCTTACCAACCGGATAGATTATGACAGCATCGGATCCAACCCCAGCCAGTCCAATTTGGTAGAGAAATTTACCACTGTTTGTGCCATGCTAGCTTTCTGGAACAAACAGTTCCATCTTTTCCAAGAGGAACAAGAATAACTCCTTTGAATGCCTACCTCCAGTGAGATGAGATTTAGTCTGATGTTCTGACTCAATACCAATGTAAATGCTACCCTGTTGGGGTTGTCTGGCAGTTGTAAACTTCACTGTTGTACATATGGGTTGGCAATAGTTTTTTATCCTTGCAGGTTGTGCCATTTTGTGTTCTGATTGATTTGCAGGGATACGTAAGTTCGTTGTTGCGGTGTCTATTTATGGCATGTCTGGTTCTTCAGTTCTTAAATTTTTTGAATTGTGAGATGTAAGCTAATGCTATTTCGCAACACGTTAAGGCGGTAAATTGTCCATGGCACTAAAATTAGTTGTCCATGTATCAACTATGATCCTTGATCATTTAAGCTTAAATGATTGGCCCCTGTTATGCTTCCCAGGGCTTCTATGCAGTGAGTTATGTTGTCTCAGGGAGTTACTTGCACTATTGTTTTTGGTATGACATTTATTAATATAATTTCCAGATTATCCAAACATGCTCATTATGTATTACCTTGTTTGCGGTGTTCCGTTTGGATTTATATTAACTGTTCAGGTATTTTTGTGCCAATGGTCTAAAAATGCACTTCAAATAATTAAGTTGATGTCCCAAGAGTATTTTGCAAAATGATGTACTCCCTCCGGTTTAAAATAAGTGTTGGATATTTAATTAGTTCAAGCTTTATACTACATCAATATAAAATGTTCGACACTTTTGCAGGAGGGAGACAGGGATATTCACTTTGGCTCATAGGAGCATTTGATTCCATTATGTGAATCAACATTTCGAAGTGTCAAAAAATTCTAAAATAAAATTTTACATGTACATCTACACATTTTATGTTTGTACACAAGTTTTCATAAAAAACTAAATTTTTTGGTGGCTCCCGTAAAAAAGACAAATTTTGATGCTATAATATGACTACGTATAGGACATTTTTTTTGTCTTTTTTGTACAAGCCATGTAAAATGTTGTTTCTCCACGAAAACTTGTGCACTAACATAGAATGTCATGATGTACACCAAACAAATTATGTCAGATTTTTTTGTCATTTTTAAAATTATTTTTAATTATTTTGTATAATGGGAGCATTTGCTCCTATGAGCCAAAACGGCTCCTCCGAGGGAGACAATAATACCTTGTTGACTTGACAACTTTGATGGCCCAGAACATAGGTGCGAGACTTTCCGCGGAAGAGTAACAAGAAGACGGAAAACTTGGAACCACGTAGATGCACAACAATGTTGTCTTGTTTTTGCATTTGATATTATGATGTTGTAGTAAATTATTCGGTACTATTATGCTGTAGTAAATTATGATATCTCTGATTTGTTTTGAATTTTTATAGTGAGATATAAATTATATATGTGCATTGAGAAATAAAATTTGAGTACCCGTAGCAACGCACGGGCATTTGTACTAGTCATTTTTGAAATAAATACAGTAAAGACACACTCGAAGAAACGGTACTAGCGCAAATCCGCAGTCCTCCAAACCGGTCGCGGAGAAATAAATGGTAGAATCAATACAGGGTCTGAAGCTCAAGAATCATGAAAGATTTGAAAATCGACAAAACATGGCTAATTTTTTATCCCACAACTAGTCGACATCATCATCCACTAATCAAATTCGAACGAGCCCCACGCACCCTCGGCACCATGTGCCAGCGCCTGACTAATTTCAAACGATGGTGCCACGGGCCCAGCGCACAGTGTCACGAGTAATCGGTACCCGTCGCCAATGCTATATGAAACGTTAACCTTGGGGATTATAAACTTATGATGATTCTGAGATTTCCCACATGCAAACACGCTTAATTACTGCATACTTTAGCAAAAGTCGCCCCCTAGCTTCGATCGAATCCACCAGCCCAAGCCCCACCTCACCCTCCAGCGCGGCTTCCCGTGCGCCATTGTGTTCGAATTCACATACCCGGAATACCCCTCGTATAGGATCCAAATTACACGAAACAATTTCACAAGTATCCACATCCTGGTGCCCTTTTCCGTCATTTCGTCCCTAAAATCTCACTCTCCGGCTAAACCCAGACCCCCAGTTCCCCAATCTCTCGTCTGTCCTCTTCTCCCCCCACGTCCTCCCAAGAAAATGGCAGGGCTTGCTCTAGTCTAGTGCTACCTATTCCGAGAGCGAGTGAACGGAGACTGCTCCCGTCGCAATGGCGGTTGTGCGGGTGGCGGCGGCGGCGGCGGTAGCAGTACTGGCGTTCCTGGCCGCGTCGGCGGCCGCGCTGAACACGGACGGCCTGGCGCTCCTGGCGCTCAAGTTCGCGGTGACCGACGACCCGGGCAACGGGCTCGCCACCTGGAGGGACGCCGACCCCGACGCCTGCGGCTGGACCGGCGTCACCTGCGCCGACGGCAGCGGCGGCCGGGTCGCCGCCGTGGAGCTCGCCAACCTCTCGCTCGCGGGCTACCTGCCCTCCGAGCTCTCGCTGCTCTCCGAGCTCGCCACGCTCTCGCTCCCCTCCAACCGCCTCTCCGGCCAGATCCCGGTCGCCATCTCCGCGCTGCAGAAGCTCACCACCCTCGACCTGGCGCACAACCTCCTGTCCGGCCAGGTCCCCGCCGGGATCGGGCGGCTCGCCGCCCTCGCCCGCCTCGACCTCTCCTCCAACCAGCTCAACGGCACGCTGCCGCCCGCGATCGCGGGCCTCCCGCGCCTCTCCGGCGTCCTCAACCTCAGCTACAACCACTTCACCGGCGGGATCCCGCCGGACTTCGGCGCCATTCCCGTCGCCGTCAGCCTCGACCTCCGCGGGAACGACCTCGCCGGCGAGATACCGCAGGTCGGCTCCCTCGTCAACCAGGGCCCCACCGCCTTCGACGACAACCCGGGCCTCTGCGGCTTCCCGCTCAAGGTCGAGTGCGCCGGAGCACGGGACGAGCCAAGAATCCCGCAGGCGAACCCCGGCATGGACCCGGGCGCGGCGGCGCAGGTGGGGCGGCCTCCGAAGCGCCGCTCGTCTCCAACAGTGCCCATTCTCGCCGCCGTCGTCGTGGCGGCCATAGTCGCCGGGCTCGTGCTGCAGTGGCAGTGCCGGCGGCGGTGCGCCGCCGCGACGAGCAGGGACGAGGAGAAGGAGTCCTCGTCGTCCGCCAAGGAGAAGAACACAACTTTGACGCTCGCCAGCACCGACGAGCGGCGCGGCGGCGGGGAGGAGGGCGAGCTGTTCGTCGCGGTGGACGACGGCTTCGGGATGGAGCTGGAGGAGCTGCTCCGCGCGTCCGCCTACGTCGTGGGGAAGAGCCGCGGCGGCATCGTCTACCGGGTCGTCCCCGTCCGCGGCACCGCCGTCGCCGTACGCCGCCTCAGCGAGCCCGACGACGCCGACTGCGCCGAGTCCGGCTGGCGCCGCCGCCGCGCGTTCGAGGCCGAGGCCGCCGCCATCGGCCGCGCCTGCCACCCCAACGTCGCCCGCCTCCGCGCATACTACTACGCGCCGGACGAGAAGCTGCTCATCTACGACTACCTCGGGAACGGCTCGCTCCACTCCGCCCTCCACGGTAAAATCTCACGCGCAAATCCCGTCTTACTGCTAAAGGTTGCATTTTGATCTGGAGATAGTAGTACCGGCTGAACACCTTCTTGGCATCTCAGGTGGGCCGACGGCTTCGCCGACGCCATTGCCGTGGTCCGTGAGGCTGTCCGTCGTGCAGGGCGCGGCGAGAGGGCTGGCATACCTGCACGAGTGCAGCCCTCGCCGGTACGTGCACGGCTGCATCAAGTCCTCCAAGATCCTGCTCGACGACGAGCTCCGCGCGCACGTCTCCGGCTTCGGCCTGGCCCGTCTCGTCGCCGGCGCGCACAAGACCGCGCACTCGAAGAAGCTCGGCACCGCGGCGTGCGCGCTCCGCAGCGGCGCGCTGTCGGCGCTGTCGTACGTGGCGCCGGAGCTGCGCGCGCCGGGGGGCGCAGCCGCGGCGGCGACGCAGAAGGGGGACGTGTTCGCGTTCGGGGTGGTGCTGCTGGAGGCGGTGACGGGCCGGCAGCCGACGGAGGGGGAGGGCGGGCTGGAGCTGGAGGCGTGGGTGCGGCGCGCCTTCAAGGAGGAGCGGCCGCTGTCGGAGGTGGTCGACCCGACGCTGCTCGGCGAGGTGCACGCCAAGAAGCAGGTGCTCGCCGTCTTCCACGTCGCGCTCGGCTGCACCGAGCCGGACCCCGAGCTGCGCCCCCGCATGCGCGCCGTCGCCGAGAGCCTCGACCGGATCAACTAATCAATCCGGCGATCCAATCATTCTCATCAATAGCAGAGCAGCCACGGATCGATCTACCAACTCCACTACCGCAACCACAAAAGCTACGGGTCAATCTACCGAGACGGCAAGACCCATCATTGTTAGCAACAATCAACAATCAGCTGTAGCTCTTAAAATCGTTAGTTCTTCAGATTAGATTTGGCAATGTTAGATTAGAAATCGTTCGACCAACCAAGAACCGTTCAGTGATGTGCACCACTAGTAACAACAACTGCGTTTGGCACTCAAAATCTTAATCTTTTTGTAGCTGCAACCTTCGCAGCCGTGTATGTATAAACTGATGATCTGGACAATTCTATCGGCCTTT
The DNA here is from genome assembly GCF_022539505.1 of Lolium rigidum. Classification (NCBI taxonomy): domain Eukaryota; kingdom Viridiplantae; phylum Streptophyta; class Magnoliopsida; order Poales; family Poaceae; genus Lolium; species Lolium rigidum. Next base: position 90,419,739 of record NC_061508.1, read on the forward strand.
TGCAAGAGTTCCATTCGGCATGCAGGATTGGTATTCTTTTCTGCGGTGAAATCTGAGAAAAGGCTTTTGCTTTGTTGGGGATTGGATTTGGAACTCGGAGAATGGGAGGTTGGTTTCGTTGCTGTTCACCTTAGGGTCAGTTGACTCTGAAAAGATGCGACAATGACACTAGGGTTGCTGGCTTGCTGCTGCATCGCCCAGCTGTGTCAGCAGCACATTGTCTTGTGTTACCCGTGTCTCCTGCCGTGCTGTGGATGCACAGAGAACAGCAACACGCGATGGCAGTGTGCGCAGGAGATTGAGAGGAGATTGGTGTATAGGTCCAGTGTCTAGGTTTAGCTTGGTGCGGTTTCTTGTTGAAAAGAACTTGTTCAAAGCGAAAAGGATTCTCTTTCAACAACCTCTCTGGGTAAACCCTTTCAATATCCTGGGATTCAATGAAGTAGCCACTGCACATTTGCACTGTGCGATGGGCGTATAATTGGTGCCATCATGGGGTCCGATCTAGCAGTGTCAAGATTTTAATTAGGCATAAAACTGCATGTTTAAGAGCATCTCCAGTCGCGTCCTCAAACCGCGTCGGATGGAGCGTTTGGGGGACGTGTTTTGTTCGTGTCGCGTTTGGGGGACGTCGCTCCCCAGCCGCGTCCCCCAAACGCCGCCCCCAATCAGAAATTCAAATAGATACATTCAAAATGTTAGAGATATATTTGGTATAGATATATTAGTTAGTCTAGGATTTGTAATCTCTACCTACCATATCTCTAGGAGAGCTATCTTAGCCTCCAAGTCTGTACCACTATATATACTCGCCCGAGAGGCTCAATACAACATCCAACATATTCCGCATATCTCTCCCTCTCTATCCTTCTACATGGTATCAGAGCGGCGCCGATCCTAACCTAGCCGACGCCCAAGCTTCCGCGCCGCGCTGCCCCCGGGGAGGTCAATCGCCATGATCTACTCCGGGGGCTGCGCAACCTGTATGAGGGTTCGTCCGCCGATCTGTTGATCCGCTGCCCTCGAGTCTTTTTTTTCCAATCCGTAGATTGGTTTTCTTTTTGCTCCGCCGGTCGCTCGACCGACGTTTTCTTTTTTGGTTTTGCCGATCATCGATCGGATTGAGTCGCCCACCGCCGTCGTCATCACGCGCCTCTACTCCAACCTCTGCGTCGACTTCACCGGCCATCTTCATCAACCGTGCGGCACGGCCGCACACGTCACACACGGGACGCCTACGTGCGACGCAGCAGGATGTCTCGCCCGCGCGGTCTCCATCGCTGGTCCGTCTTCGCCGTCATCGCCGGGACATCACCGACAACGTCGCCAACGACTCCAATCTGCGGCACGTCGTCCACGCCATGGCGCATACAACGCCGCCGTCGGTCTGATCAACCGACCGCGCGCACGTCTCCGCCAAGCACATCCCCGAGCACGCGCCTACCACCGATCGAGCTACGGGATGCCGCTGCGTCGCCCCTTCGGGCCGCAGCGCCGTCGCCTTTGGTCCATGCTACCGGCCTCCGACGCGCCTTCGAAGGCGTGTACGTTGCTGGTGGCCTCCCGCCGCTGCATCGACTCGCGCCCTGCAGCTACGCCGGCCCCTTGGGCCGAGACGTTGCCGCACGCAGTCTACTTCGCCGTCCCCCGCGCATCGACGTCCGAGGCCACCACAGCGCCGCCCCTTCGACGCGGGTCGCCTCCGTCTGCGCATGGTCTTCGTCACGCCGCTGGGTCTTCCTCGCCTACTTCGTGTACCGCCGCCGCGCCCCCACCCCGGGTCGCCGCCGGGCTCGCCAACCGCTCCAGGTCGCGCCGAGCTCGCCGACCACCGCAACGCCCGTCTAGGCGTCCAGCATGACCACCCCCGGTCACCGGCCGGGTTAGCCGCCTTCTACGTCTTCGTACACTACGGCTTCGCCGCCAGCGTCCTCGCCTCTTCCCCGACTACGTCACCTGCTACTCTACTCCGACACCCGTCGTCGAGACTCGCCTCTTCCTCGACTACACCACCTGCTCCTCTTCTCCGACACCCGTCGTCGAGACCTCCTCTACTAGTCTACTCCGACATGGCGCGCACTTTGTAATGTTCCCTACCCTCGCATGCCCGATGCGGCAACACCGGAAGTGCCTTCGTCCCCGACACGTTCCCGAGTCTGGCAAACTCGCGCCGGACGTCTCGTCTTCATCGGCTTCGACGACGTTTTCATCGGCATCGCCTCTACGACTGCTTCGACGTGTCACCGCCAAGTTCTTCTATGCGTACTCGGTTCTGGCAAAACCAGAGTATGTCTTCGTCCCTGACGTGCGCTTGGTTCTGGCAAAACCAAGGTTGCACTTCGTCCTCGATGGCTCAGACTGCATCGACTTCGGCATCGACCATCTCCACGACTGCCTCGGCGCGTCTCCATCACTCTCCTCGCACACCACCTCGCATGCGGCTACATCGACACCGGCACCCGGCCACGAATCGACCACGGCATCCCCTCGCGCGGCTCTCCTGACCAAGGTTGCAGCACCCACGCTCTCGGCTACCTTGACATCGGCACAAGGGCTACCACCTCGCACGAGCACCTCGGCTTCCTCTACAGTCCAAGCATTCGCGACGCGACATCGTCCACGATGCTCCCGCTACGACTGCGGGGGAGTGTCACCCCGTTGGTTCCTACCTTCGGCTTCTCTCCAGTCTGACCGTTCGCGACGCTACTGTTGTTCACGTCACTACCGCTACGACTGCGGGGGAGTGTTAGAGATATATTTGGTATAGATATATTAGGTAGTCTAGGATTTGTAATCTCTACCTACCATATCTCTAGGAGAGCTATCTTAGCCTCCAAGTCTGTACCACTATATATACTCGCCCGAGAGGCTCAATACAACATCCAACATATTCCGCATATCTCTCCCTCTCTATCCTTCTACACAAAAGAGATCGTTCCTGCCGATTCGTCGCGATCAGAGTAGCGGCGATCGATCAAAGTACTGGGCACGCGATCATATTACAGACCGGTGGTGCATGCAAATTAGAAGAAGGGGAAGGGGTTGGGCGACGGCGTCGTATCCTGAGTCGACGCAGGCTCGTCGAGCACGATGACCTCGTCGCGATCTGCACTGTTGCTGTGCATGGTGCGTCCGCTCCGTCGCCGACGCAGAGGCCGACGCAGGTGTAGCGATAGAAGACGCGTCGGCCTGCTCTTCGTCTGCGCTGCCGCTGCCGCCGATGCCGCTGCCGGGGCCGCCGCGTCCGCCGCCGCCATTTTGGCTTCGATGTCGTCGAGGATCTGGCCTTTGAAGAAGTTGTGCGCCGCTCGCGTCCGGGGAGACATTCCCTCTGTCGACGTTCTCGGCAGGGACATGTCGTCCCTGCGTTTCTTGAGCTCCGGCTTCTCCTCTTGCTTCTTGAGCAGCTCGGCCCACCTTTGGTCGGCCTTCTTGTCGCGGGAGATAAAGGTCGAGGAGACGTCGGCGAGGCATTTCGTGATCGACGCCTGCGTCTTCTCAGACGACGCAGCGTCGGCCAAGGCGGCCTTGGCAGCCTTGTTGCCAGTAGGACGCACTGTCGAAGTTGCCAGCGGCGCGTCCAGATCAATGGCGTCCTTCCCCTTGGATAGCGACAAGCGCGTCAACCGCCATTTCTCATTCATTTTGAGCTTGCCATAGCAATGCATGAGCACGAAAGACTTGTGACCTTCCGAGTTCCTCGAGTACAAATCCGTGGCCCTATCAAACTAACCAAAGGAAGCAGAGTCATTTCATCGAACACAATGTAGGCGCTACGGATTATGGAAGAAAGAGTCGTACCAGTTGGGCGACGTCGGCGCCGCTGTCGCCTCTGGTCTCTAAGTCCTGATGGTACCCATGGAAGGAGTTAACCGACGCCTGGATGATAGCCCATCGCGTCGACATTTCCTTCTAGCTCCTCTTCATTGGCACTTTCTGGTAGTCGCTGTTGATCAGCTTGCGCTCATCGAACTCGGCCTTGATCCTCGCCCAATACTTCCCGCTTTTTTTGATGGCGCCGATGATGAAGTTATGGCTCACCGTCGCCCACGACTCGCACAGACAAAGATCTTCCAGAGGCGTCCACTTCGGGCCTCGTGTGCCCGACGCCTTCTTCTTCTTCTTCTTCTTCGTCCTCACGACATCCGCGTCTACCTCCACGAGATCATCGTCACCGGCACCCTCGTCGTCCTCTTCCTCGCCGCCCTCTTCGTCCTCATCGTCATCCTCATCGTCGTCCTCCACCCCGTCCTCTTCCTCGTCGTCCTCCTCCTCAACCCCGTCGTCCTCCTCAGTACCGGCGCCGTCGTATTCGAGCGGACCCCTGCGGCCGGTGAAAGGGCCGCCGTCCGGACCGGGTCCTGGCTCGCGCTGCTCGTACGCCGGGGAGTAGAGGTTGTTGGGGTTGAAGCCGTCGTGCGGCAGCGCATCCTGGTAGTGCGGCGACAAGTTAGGCGTCACACACCCGGGAGTGCCGGAGGGGCCGTCGTTGTAGAAGGCGGATGACGACGGAGAGAAGACTCCCGGAACGTACACCGGCACGTTCGTACTATATGGACTCGCGTTGGTGGCGGCGATACACCCGGCCATTATGTGCTGGTGCGCGGCGCGCCGCCAGAGCCTTCTTCTCCAGCTCCGCCGCCCTCCGTCCTTTCCGCTCCGCCGTCGATAGCTTCCGGCACAGGCAATCTTGCTGCCATTGATCGTCGGTCCATCCTTCAGGCTTCTTCTTCAAAGCCGGTGCCTTCCGCGGCCTTGCGAACGGCGTTGTCGCCCCTTTCGTCCCATTGACCGGCGGCTTCTTCGCCGCTTTCTTCGCCATCTTTTGGGGGGCTGTCGGCGGCGCCATGTGGAGAGGGTAGCGCCGGCGGGTGGACGGCGGGAGGGAGAAACAAATCGGCGGGATAGGAGAAATGAATCGGCGGCGGGATATGTTTTGGGAGGCCTGAAATGCGCGGCGGTATAGGCGCGATTTGGCGGGAGCGGCGGGATTTGGCGGGAGTGTGAGACGAATTTTCCCTGTGCCGCTGACGGGTCGGGCCCACGTCGGTTCGCCTCGCTTTTCGTTGTGTCCGGCGTCCCCGGTGCGTCCCCTGTAGGACGGGGACGGGCTCGGGGCGCCGGACACCGTATCGGGGTGCGCCGGACAAAAATGGGCTTTGGGGGACGCGGCTGAAACACATTTTCTGTCCGGCGCGCCCCAAATCCCTTTGGGGGACGCGACTGGAGATGCTCTAACAGCGTTTCGGATGTATTCAAACCGCTGTCATTAGATTAAGTTTTACCTGTCTTTTAGTTTAAATTTGTCAAACTTTATACTCCCTCTAGCTCATATTAATGGACTCAACTTTATCTATACACGTATGCATCTAGTCATTTTATGCATCTAGTCATTTTAATAAAATTTGCGGAGTTTCAAATTTGAGATTGTTTTAGTTGTTGTTGGGGACGCCGGTTTAGGGTCGTCGGTGTGGGAGATCCCTCCTCAAGTAGAGGGAGCAACTACTAGTGATAGCAAACTGCCAATGTTGCGTCCCCCAAACCGCGCCGGATTGAGCGTTTGAGGGACGTGTTTTGTTCGTGCCGCTTTTGGGAGACGTTGCTCCCCAGCCGCGTCCCCCAAACGCCGCCCCCAAACATTTAAAATACTTCTTTTTAACACAGAACCATTTATCAAATATAGCATATGAATAAAAATGTTTGCGAGGATTATTTTCAAATTAAATTACAACAAACAATAAAACAAGTAAACAAATATAATAAATAGGGATAGATGCTACATCAAGGTGCCACGATATTTCCTTTGATCCTCCACAAATGCTCAACGAGATCAGCTTGAAGTTGCTCATGCACATTGTTGTCACGGATCTCTGCGTGCATGGCGAGAAAATCAGCAAAATCTACAGGCAACTCATGATCAACCTCCGCAAGAGGGCCTTCACACTCATAGGGACCAACATGTGACCTAGCATCAATGGTTAAAATTGCGCCGAGGCAGACGACGCAACAAACAGCGGCCAATCGCGCCTACCTGGCAAGTCGTCGAGCACCTTCTGTGCGCGGAGGTGGGGCGGATTTGACGGCGCGTTCTGGGACGCGCTGGCGACGCGGCGGCACGACCGGCGGGAGCCCCAGCCGCGACAACGGTGCCGACTCTCAGCAGAGATCAGACGCCCAAACGGTCGGGAAATCCAGCGGCGGCGGTGGGGTGGGAGGCGCGGGAAGGAAGGTGCGACGAGAAAAGAGGCGCGAACCAACGGTTTATGCAAATAGTCACCGACATGTGGGAGCCCGTCTCGCTTTTCGTTGTGTTCGGCGTCACCGGTGCATCCCATGTGGGACGGGGACGGGCTCGGGGCGCCGGACACCGTATCGGGCAGCGCCGGACAAAAATGGGCTTTGGGGAACGCGGCTGGAACGCATTTTTTATCCGGCGCGCCCCAAAATCCCTTTGGAGGACGCGGCTGGAGATGCTCTAAGCCTTTAAGGGAGCAAATCTTTTCAAGAGCCGTAGTCACTGCACATTTGCACTGCGCGATGGGTGTATAATTGGTGCCATCATGGGCTCCAATCTGGAAGACCTTATGCTTAAGCCTAAGAGCATCTCCAGTCGCGTCCTTCAAAAAGCGTTCGGCACAAATAATTTGGGGCACGTTTTGAACCGCGCCGGACAGAAAGAGACCAAAAATCTGTACAAAAAAGAGGCCATTCCCAGCCGCGTCCCTCAAACAGCGTCCGGATGCATGCATTTTAATAGAGGGGGCCACCCCATGTGGGAAAAGTAGGTGAGAGAAAGTGTGGGAAAAGAGACTAGCATGTGGAGACTAGGGACTGCATGTATGCGTCCGAACGCTATTTTTGTGTCTGGCGTCCCCGGTAGAGACTCTATGCATAGAGTCTCTACCGGGGAAGCCGGACACAAAATGAGGCGCTAATTAGCTTTGGGGGACGCGGCTGAACAGTTTTTTTCCCCAATTCTTGTCCGCGATCCCCCAAATCTCATTTGGGCGACGACTGGAGATGGTGATGCTCTAAAACTGCAAATTCATCTCAAATTCAAAATGCTAGTTTGGGATGCATTCAAACCCGGAAAACTGAAAAACAAGGTGGAGGCGGGAGAGAGGAAAATCTGTCACTCTGCATGCACATGGAGAATATTCAAAACTTGAAAGGAGCAATACTGCAAATGCAGGCAACGCACTAGAACCGCAGCCATAACAATTTCCCCATCTATTACATATAACTCCTAGTAGTATATTGTTTGGTCAAGCTTTGCCATATTTGACTAATTATTACTGATATGTACAAAATCAAATGTAAAATGATACAACGGTATATTACATTACGATACCAATGATATTATTTTATTTTTCTATTTTTTTATATAATTGGTTAAATTTGGCAAAGTTGAACTCTGACCAAAATTATATATGAGATTTCCGGAAAGTATTCAGGAACTGTAGACGAACTTGACATTTATGACACCAGGGCAGCATCAACCTGTGTCCTGCCTTGTGCATGCACAGCGAAGGGCAACACAACACGAAATGGCAGACGTGCGCACAAGACTGGGGCAAAGATGGGTATTGGTCCAGTGACCTATGTCTATGTGCTTGGTGCTGTTTCTTGTTTAAAGTACAGTAAGAGCATCTGCACCGGTAGCCTCCAAATAGGCGTCGGTAGGGGCGTCGGTACCTCCGTTTGGAGGGGGCGTCGACACTGCATCCTCCATTTAGGGGAGCTGTTCCCACACCGGTGCTCCCAAAACGGCAGCCCCAATAGATGTTTTGAATTAAAATCATAATTAATGCGTAGAAAATTGAATTAGAAACATTTTATTCCACAAACTAATACATAATTGGGAGCGTGGTTTACATGAGAACATGGTTTTTCACAAACTAATACATAGTTTGAACCATGGTTGACACAAATATAAAACATTGCAAAAAAATAAACCTAAGAGCATCTCCACCGGTAGCCCTCAAATAGGCGCCGACACCTCCGTTTGGGGGGCGCCGGCACTGCATCCTCTATTTGGGGGAGCTGTTCCCACACCGGCGTCCCCAAAACGGCGGCCCCGATATATGTTTTGAATTAAAATCATAAATAAATACATAGAAAATTCAATAAGAAATATTTTATTCCACAAACTAATACATAATTGTTAACGTGGTTTACATGAAAATATAGTTTGGAACATGGTTTTCCACAAACTAATACATAGTTTGAACCATGGTTGACACAAATATAAAACATTGCAAAAAAACTAAACCTAACTAGGCCGGTCATCGCAGGTTTCGTGTGTTCCCTGCCAAGAAAGAACACAGAGGGCACACCCAGTCACCCAAACTGGAAAATCCAGCTGGTGAGGGTGCCCCTGTTGGTTCTTTCGATGAAGAACATCCGAAAACATGCGAGCCGATATTCGCTGCGAAGTAACAACACTTGTCAGTCGTCCTCCTCGGCGCTGTCTACGTGGTAGTTCCGGAGGCAAAGTGTGTCGTCGAACACCTTGACGCTCATGTCCCTGTCACCGAAGTAGGAGAACACGAGCACGAAGCCGGCTTGGAGGCTGTGGTGGCGCGCGAACTTCTCCCAGCCGATGTGGAGGTACATCTTGCCGCGCGCGTCGTAGATCACGTCCACGATCCACCGGTAGTAGCCGCACGAATCCTCCCGCAGATGCAGCGTGCTCGGGCGGTCGTCGCCGGCCACGAAGTCGGCGAAGGTGTCCCGCAGCCTCTGGATGTCGCGTGGGTCGCCCTTGAGGACGAGGACGAACTCGAATAGCACGGGCCCCTCCTCGTCCATCTGCGACGATGAAGATGACGACGTCGCAGGCGACGGAGTGTGTGCACCTCTGCCGCGGCCACGGCCACGACCTCTACCGCGGCCACGGCCACGACCACGGCCGCGACCTCGGCCTCGACTAGACATGGTGTCGTCTTTTCAGATGGTGGCGGCTAGGGTTGGGGAGAGAGGCGCTAGGGTTTGTGTATGAGAGGCACGATGAGAGGCGGCCCTTTTATAGGCCGGAGGGAGGCGGAGGAGCGGGGGAGCGGTGGCGCTCATTAACGGCGACACGAAGAGCAAGGCGCGCCCGACGGGACGGTTCGCTGCGCGTCTGCGGAATCTGCACCGCCGCTGCGCCCCAATTAACTCCCGTCGCGAGGTAGGCGACGGTTAGGTTAAAATTGAATGAGCCGCTGACGCGTCGGCCCCGCCACTCCCCGCTGGCGTCGACTTTTGGGATGTGTGGCTGACAGGCGGCTCCCACGCCCAAAACATTCAGCCTCGCGAGGGCCGGCGCGCCCGATTCGCGCCCTTGGCGAAGGGGCCGACACGGGGTTGCCGGCGATTCTATTGGGCTCCAAAATTGGCCGGCGCCGTATGGGGCGCGCCGGTGCGAGCCCATTTTCACTCCCGGCCCCCAAAATGCTATCGGGGCCGGTATCGGGGGCGCCGGTGGAGATGCTCTAACTAGGCTGGTCATCGCAGGTTTCGTGTGTTCGCTGCCAAGAAAGAACACTCGAGGGCACACCCAGTCACCCAAACTGGAAAATCCAGCTGGCGAGGGTGCCCCTGTTGGTTCTTCCGAGGAAGAACATCCAAAAACATGCGAGCCGATATTCGCTGCAAAGAAACAACACTCGTCAGTCGTCGTCCTCCTCGGCGCTGTCGACGTGGTAGTTCCGGCGGCAACGCGTCTCGTCGAACACCTTGACGCTCATGTCACTACCACCATAGTAGGAGAACACGAGCACGAAGCCGGCTTGGAGGCTGTGGTGGCGCGCGAACATCTCCCAGTCGATGTGGAGGTACATCTTGCCGCGCGCGTCGTAGATGAGGTCCACGATCTACCGGTAGTAGCCGCACTAATCCTCCCGCAGATGCAGCGTGCTCGGGCGGTCGTCGCCGGCGACGAAGTCGGCGAAGGTGTCCGGCAGCCTCTGGATGCCGCGTGGGTCGCCCTTGAGGACGAGGACAAACTCGAACAGCACGGGCCCCTCCTCGTCCATCTCCGACGATAAGGACGACGGCGTGCGTGCAGTTTTGCCGCGGCCACGGCCACGGCCGCGACCTCGGCCTCGACCGGACATGGCGTCGTCTTTTCAGATGGTGGCGGCTAGGGTTGGGAAGAGAGGCGCTAGGGTTTCTGTGTGAGAGGACCGATGAGAGGCGGCTTTTTTTTATAGGCCGGAGGGAGGCGGGGGAGCGGTGGCGCTCATTAACGGTGGCACGAAGAGCAAGGCGCGAGCGACGTGACGGTTTGCTGCGCGTCTGCGGAAACTGCACCGCCGCTGCGTCCCAATAACGCGACGAGTTAAAATGGAATGAGCCGCTGACGCGTCGGCCCCACCGCTCCCCGCTGGCGTCGACTTTTGGGATGTGTGGCTGACAGGCGGATCCCACGCCCAAAAAATTCACCCTCGTGAGGCACCGGCGCGCTCGATTCGCGCCTTGGCAAAGGGGCCGGTACGGGGTTGCCGGCGATTCAATTGAGCTCCAAAATTCGCCGACGCCGTTTGGGGCGCACTGGTGCGAGCCCATTTTCACCCCCGGCCCACGCCAGTGGAGATGCTCTAACTTATTGAATTCAGAAGGATTGCCATCATAGGGATGCAATGCAAACACACTCATGGGCAATTAGTAGTCTCAAGATTTTTCCTAGGCCTTCACTGTGTAATCACCACTACGGCTTCTGTTGCACAAATACTGAAGTTCAGCTGAAAGTTGAAACGCTAATTTGGGCTGCATTCAAACCATAAAAAACTGACAAAAATGTACAGGCCAGAGAGAAGAAAATCTGTCACTGTGCGCGCACATGACGAACATTCAAACTTTGAAAAGGCGAAAATGCAGATGCAGGCAACGCTCTAGATACGCCGCCATAACCGTTCGTCAGAGGATCATGGAGGAACTGCTGACGAACTTGACATTTATCATCCTGCAGACCAACGGATGATCCAATAATTCACCGGCATGACAGGTGCAGAGTGTGGGGACTATTTGGCCCGTGAGCTGACAGAAGTTTTAAATAGCAGTGAATTTCTTCACCAACCTCCCTCAGTCCTCAGTCGTCCTCACCATGTATCTAAACAGAAACAAAGTGACAAAACATCTGCATACGAATCAACCAACGTATTGATGGTTCAGTACAATTAGGCAGCTCGGTGTACTAGAGCTCTGAAGAGACCCCATCTTGCTTCTTGTCATATCTAATTACCTCCTGGCAGGAGTATAAATCAAATCCAACTACAAAATTTGACTCAGCATGCGAGCAAAACCTCCGGATCAAATGTTCACAAAATCGCAAGGCGCAGCAAGAAATAGAAGAAACTCTCGCTCTTTTCAATTTGAAAGCAGCAGATTTTCAGCACTGAGTGTACCGTAAATAAATATCTTCAGATGAGTGTTTTTCATCCATAAATATCCTCTGCTGGGAACAATCCTTGAGCTTCCTCCGGGAGATCAGCCTGGTACTGGAGCTGCTCGTAGTTCAGCTGTCTGGCTGCTTCGTAGAGCGCTACTCCAACGCTGACCGAGAGATTCAGGCACCGGACGTAGGTTTCCACCATCGGAATTCGGATGGTTCCACCACCTAGGGCTTCTCCGGAGCAGTCTTCCAGCGCGGAGTCTGGTAGCCCTTTTGTTTCAGAGCCGAATACTAGCCAGTCCCCTGGCTTATATGCGAAATCCTGAACAAAAGATGTGGAGGATAATAAGCAAACAAATGCAAACATTTAGTGCAAGAATATGACTCGCACATTTTCTTTGTATTCATTCATATATCAATGTGGAAGTGGGCATATTCAAGTCAATCTGCTCCAATGGTATTCGGGTTTCCAAATATTAGTTATGCAGTATCCAATCAACAAAGAGTTGAGCTGGTGTACTATATCAACACATGCCGGAGTAAAGATTAATGTATGTAAAATTTTAGAACCAACCATTTAACAAGAAAATATTACAATCAATCATGAGATATGACTAATGTAAATGCACAATGGTAAATAATTAGGGATCAAAAGGGTTAACTGAAAAAAAAGAGGAGACCCTGACCCACTAATTATTCTGCAAGAATGAAGAATATAGAACCAAAAGGAGAACAAAGATCACTATCATAGCAACATGAACACCCACCAGCCACTGGGATTCATTCTTGATAGGCACATGTGTTTATGTCTATGCCGAGGATAAGGATAATAATACATAATAGCTCCCTGGTAGCCATCAGACAGAATCCAAAACCACTGAAACAGATACTATTGATCCATTGTTCTTAGGGTGTCAATGTGGGATCCCGATGGGATCTCACTTTTAGTGTATCTTGCCTTTTCTAGTTCAAAATTTTGTGTCAAAATTTACACTAGAAAAAGCAAAATGTACTACAAGTGGGTCTTAGGTGGGATCCCACTTGACACCTTAGCTGAATTATTTGATAGGAATGAAATGGAAGTATATTCATATATACAAGAATTTACTTTAAGCAATTCGATTTCAATAATGTATTACTCACTGAATGGATACGTGTGCCTCTTTTGGTAAATGCCAGCAACCTTTTTTCTCCATCCTGGTGTAAAGAAAAAGATTAGTTAAAACTTCCCATTTAGTCAGAGTTATATTGATCGTAGGAGGGTAAAACCGCAGTACCTGCTGCATGAAATAATCTCGGAACTCATCCCAAGTGTCATGAACCTTCACAACAACATAACTTTGTAGGAATAGTTAAGGTTCAGACTTGCTGCAGTTCAAACGACGGACACAAACCACCGGACTAACTTCAAGTATCTGGGTTTCACTGTGTTGCAGATCATAAAGAGTAACTATAAATAGAATATCTAACTGTAGGATACGGCCAATAATCCAATCCAGCTCGCTTCAATTTTGTGTCATCTATGTTATAACCTAAAGGCTGGATATATAAAAGAAACTTTCAGTTCAAATAAATCAGTGTGAGCTACTCATAGTGATAGAAGAGCAAATAATGACAACAATGTATGTACTACAACTTTTGTCTAGAGGACAAAACAATGAACACTAACCTTACCCCGACAAGATGGAGGCCAACAGCCGCTGCTGCACAAGTCCTTGCAATTGATCCTGTATTTCCTGGGATCTATGAGGCAAATTTATAGTTTAGTGAGAAGCAGCTAAGTGAAAAATATTAAAGAACCAACTCACTGTCATTGTGAGATTACAAATCACTAAAGGGACGGGGGCGAGGGTGCTGATGTGGAACTCCTCGGCGTCGGCGCCCTCGGGCGGTCCACGTACACTCATATGCACCGAAGGAGGATCAGCCGTGGCATACTTGTCGGCGATGCAGAAGAGCTCCGTCAGGGTCTTGGGCTCTGCTCGCGCTAGCTTGTGCTTGGTAGATGGGCCGGATGACGCCCTCCTTGCACGATGGGGAAGCCGCCTTGTCGATCTCCGCATGGACGTCCTTGCCCCGGCGAGCGAGATCGTCCACCCGCCGGCTGGTGCGGTGAGCCGGGGTGAAATCGAAGACGGTGTTGTACTCCGTGGTGACCGCGGCGACCTCGCGCCGCCTGCGCCTGATCTCCGCCTCGACCTCTCCAACTTGTCCCCCTTGGGTGAGGTTAAGACGATGCCGACTCCTAACCCTGTTCGCATCTTGGATCCGTCGAAGTGGAGCTTCCAGTAATTGATGGCCGGCCGAGTAGAGCATGATATGAGCTCTGGACGTCTACCACCTCAAACCAGATGGGCTCCCGCCTGTAGTGGCTCTTGGTGCCGAAGACGATGTCCAGCCGGACCTTGCCCATGACACCGCAGCTGGCTCCCGGTACGATGCCGTGGAAGGTGGTCTTGCTAGGGTGGAGATGGGACTCTTTGATGCCCATCTTCTCCATTGTGTCACGGTACAGGATGTTGATGCTGCTGCCGCCGTCTATGAGGACTCGAGTCAGGTGGACAGAGTTCTTCTCCGCGGACACGAAGCAAGGGTCCACGACCATAGCATATCTGCCTGGGTTGGGCATAACAGACGGCTGGTCGGTCCGGCTCCAGGTGATGTTCACGTGAGACCAGTTCAGGTACTGAGGGACAGCTACCGCATTGACCCTCAAACCAGATGGGCTGCGGGCTGCCCAGTTGCACTGCCTGGTTGTGTGTCCAGCCGGCTTAGCACCACTGTGGTACTTACAAGGCATATCAAGCATAGCCTCATAGGTGTACTTTGGGTTGTCCTGCCACGCCTTTTTCTGGCGACGACTGCCCCGAGCAGCCTTTTGAGTTCAAAAACACTTGAACAGTCTACCAGAGCCAGTGTAGATCGGCGATCTCGTCCTCGGAGGCAAAGACCATGGTTTCGACGGACGGTGCTCTGCCACGTCGCCGGCAACCCCGTTGGTGGCCCTGTTAACGGGTGGCGCGTCCTTGTGTACTTTGTCGTGCTCTGCCACATCGCCGGCATAACCCGTTGGTGGCCCTGTTATGGCACTTTTTCTCCCTGCTCAGGAGGGGACGGTACTGTTTTCAGAGTCGACCGCCTCCCGGGGCCATCTGCGTGTACGCATACGCGCTCAAGGCCTTCCCGCTTCACCCCTTCTTCTCCGACGCGCTCTTCCACTTCGAACTCGCACCGAGCCAGATCACCCCAACGGGTGGCGCCTCCACATGTTCGACGCAATGTCTGACAGTGCAATGTCCACACGAGGGGAGCACGGAGACGGCCGTGGCCGGGGGCGAGGACTGCATCGTCGCCTTCCCGGTCCTCCTCTGTTGCCTCCGAGGTAAACTCAGATCTTTTTATTAATCTTGTCTCAAGGTTAAATAAGCTTAAGTGTCAAAATAAATTGGTTGGACTTTTTTTTTGAGAAATTGGTTGGACTTTGGAGAAGAAATGGCTAGCAAGTAGGGGTAGGCGTGCGAAGCAGGGCCCACTGGCCACGCGTACCCAACAGTCCAACCAATCAGACTCAGGAGTACCCACGCGTACCACTCCTGGCAGCTTTCCCACAGGCAGTTGTCTTCTCCGCGGTCAGTCTCGGGAGTAATGGCTACCGCTCTCCTCTCCGCGCCTAGCTCTCTGTGCCTCTTCAATCAGACTCGGGAGCCGAGGTTTCTGCCGCAGCGAAGTTCACCGGCGCACGAAAGCATATGCACCTACGCCTTTACTTCCCCCTATATTATCGTAGTTAAGGATGAAGGCTCGGAGCCAATCCAAGCCTGGCGAAAGGAGAGAGAAAATAAATCGGCGTCGAGCCCTCCTTCGCCAGGCCGCCGCTGAGCACCAAATCAAGCTGCAAGAGGATCGCCAGGCCGCCGCTGAGCACCAAATCAAGCTGCAAGAGGATCGCCAGGCCGCCACTGAGCTGCAAGAGGTATTAAACTTCCAACCCTGCTCCATCCAATGCAAGTTCTCAAATTAAACTTCACTATTTTTATGGCAGAAAATACTCTGTCAACACTTCTTTTTAATAAGTCTCTCAACACTTGAGGTCACCACCGACAAAAACAACACTAATTTGAGAAGCATACACCAACTTGCCATTCGCGTCCACAGATTGATCGACCTGAAATACCAAATCCCCGGTTATATACTACTTTCCAGGTCATTCCAGGTTACCTATATACTACTTTTCAGGTTATATAAAACTTTTCCAGGTCATTCCAGGTTACCTACCACATTTGATTTCTCAAGGGACAACTCATTGTCCGCTAATTCAACAATTTGGGCACTGTTAGCTATGCATCATCTAGCAAGTTTAATTACATATCAAGCAAAGCTGCAACCACCTTGTAATATACAGAGCAAACAAAGACCTTGAAGAATAAAGCGATACAAGGTTCAAACGCAAAGAGCAGAAGTTTCACACGCAAGGTTCACCAGCGATACAAGTTCAGAACTAACAAGTTCACAAGTTCACCAGCGATACACGGCTAGCAGCAGAGCGAGCAATAAGTTTTACAGACATAAGCCAATGAGAGGCTATCATACGAATATAACAAAGTTTTAACACACCCACAACGGGGCAAAAGAACGACTAAAAACACGGCAGAGGTGACACATCGACACCCTGTCTGCGTCATAGCTAGGGAGCAACTTGCGGTAGCACGGGGAACTAGGAGCTTCTACGACGACATTGCTTGGGAGCTTGAGGGTCTTGAGGGTCTGTAGGGATACATCAACGTTCTTCTTACTTTCTTTTGGGATGCTTCCTAATTGGTGAAGTTACATCACCACGCTCAACAACACCATTGAGCCTCGGGCTGAACCTCCTAGGCACCGCAGCAGCAGGCATCTTGGTAGCACGGCTTTTTGACTTGGCAGCTTTAGAAATCCCTTCTTCATGCACAGCTGTGTTGGCAGCTTCGAGCACCGCGACAACGGCCTTCTTTGTGTTGGCGGCTTCGGCGGCTTCGGAAATGCTTGCAGGAGGCATCAACATTGCTGCTGAGAAGCACCAAGCTGGCTGCAATGCAATGATCTCTTCTTCGACAGCCTTCTTTGTGTTGGCGGCTTCGAGCGGCTTCGAAATGCTTGCGGGACTCACCAACATTCTTTGCAGTAAGCACTAACTGGCTGCAATGCAATGATCTCTTCTTTATCAGCCTTCTTTGTGATGATAGCTTCAGCAGCTTCTTCTTCATCAGCCTTCTTTGTGCTGGTAGCTTCAGCAGCTTCAGAAATGTTGCAGGAGGCACCAACATTGCTTTGCAGGAAGCACCAGCCGGCTGCAATGCGGATAATCTAGCTATGCATGCATCAACTTGTGCTTGGTCAACTCCAAAAGATTCAAGATTCACTTGCTGAAGAAAAGGAGGCTGAAGCTAGTGGACTGGATAACTTCTTGAGACTCGGGCACTCCGAAGTTACCACGGCGAAGTCGCCATAGCGAGATCTTACATCTTGGGAGTCAAGCTGCGATCTGGATGCAAAATCTTGATGATTGCGCATAGCAGATCTCCTCTAGAGATTTCAACTGAAATGGAAAATTGAAGAGAAGATGTAAGATTTGAAGCCAAGTACGGCATAGTATGCTTTCAAGATAAAGAGATGATCAATACCTTAAAGTTCTCGAAGGAGATCCTGCCATTGTCCTTAGCCTTACAAATAGTATCCATCAAAGTCGCCATATCATACTCATTGAGCCGAGGACGATTCTTGTTTACACTATCCGTCAGTTTAAAATTATCGACAATAAATCCCTGACAACCGAATATACAGTTAAACAAGTTAACTGTGAAGCATGCACATCAAATCCATATGAAGCAGGCAACTCAAGCACGATAAAAAAAATCCAAAGATGACAGCTAGCTGGGCAGGTAAAAAAAAATCCAAATCCGAATATACAGCTAGTAATTGATGAGAGCACCAGAATGCTTACCAGAATTATGATTGGGCAACCAGGCATAGTAAGTGATGCCTTGTTTTTTGCATCCTGCCTCTCTGCTTCTTCCAAATTTTGATACAATCCCTGAGATGCTCATACACTATTGTACACATGTCAAATTTCTTGAGACTTGCCAAATCCCTTGTGTACATCACTGCATGTACGTTTATATTTTGTGAAGTGGCAGGCATTAGAAATCTTGAAAAGAGAATGAGGAAAAAACATTTGACCCTCAAATGTTTGTTCTCCTCTTTTTTCATAAACTTCAATATATTCCCAGTGTCCAACGACGTTTGACCCAATTCAGATCGCAATTGAATAAAGTCCTTATGTTTTGCATATTGTACTTGAGGGGGGCCTTAGGACCTTGGGGCAGCATCAAGAGATGATGGATCTCATCTGGTCTGATGTATACAATTACATCATTTTGTAGCTGCACCTTGATCCTATCCTCTTCCAGATCAACTAGCTTCATACACAGATAGGTTTCCTTGCGCTGGCTGATTTGTCCCAACTTTAGGTTTTAGGAAAGGTGAGTACCAAAGTTGCTCAACTTCATGTCTGATCCGCTTCATCAAGACTCTCCATTGCTTCCATAACATCTTGGGCCTTAAAGCCAAAGTCAATACACACGCGCTCATCTCTTTCTCCATGTGCGCCCAACTTCCGACTCTTCATCCGGGAGGATCCACGGGACTAGTAATTGTGTATTCGGATTAGGAGTCATGGTCATATTCTCGTGGTCATATTCGGATGCTTCACACTCGGCGTAACTAATAGTATGTGTAAATGTTAGTTTCTATCTATCCTAATTTCTATCTCTGAATATGGATTTGTTCTAATTTGTATCTTGTTTTTTTATCTTGTTCTATCTATAGTTAGGTTGTTTCTTTTTTGAAGTCACGTTGGTGTGTACTAGTGACAGTATCTTAGACACAAAAAATTCACTCGCAGTGCATAATTTGACAAGTCTAGGATACGCTTTGAAGCAGATCGTTCGATTTGCTCTTGATTGTTATTTTTTTTATACATTTAAAAATTAATTGGCTGCTGGTTTCAGCATATTCTACTGATGATAGTTGACTTGCAAGTTGACACAACTTATCGTTTTCTCTATTGTAGGACAGCAGGTTCATTGCACACTTCCTAATATTCAAAAGATGTCTTCTACTTCTCGTATTGAATCATGTGGTGAGGTAAGACTCGTGCTCATTAAACGACACATCTTTAAAAATGTTAATTAGATGATTCAATGATCTACAAAAATGTTAATTAGATGGTTCAATCAAATTGGCTAACTCAGTGTTGAGTTTAGCATCTCTTTTGTCGTTGTGGTGGTTTAGTGTAGGGAAAACTTGGTTCTCCCAGTTTTAGTGAACTAAAAATGATGAAAATTTGAAAGCAAATTGTTACCTCCTAATATTTGCATTTGTACCAACTAAAATTCTTCTCCTGGCTCATGATTATGCATTTAACTGTCCTCCCAGATGAAGAGTCAGAAGTTGGGCGCACATGGAGAAAGAGATGAGCGCGTGTGTATTGACTTTGGCTTTAAGGCCCAAGATGTTATGGAAGCAGCGGAGAGTCTTGATGAAGCAGACCGACATGAAGTTGAGCAACTTTGGTACTCACCTTTCCTAAACCTAAAGTTGGGACAAATCAGCCAGCGCAAGGAAACCTATCTGTGTATGAAGCTAGTTGATCTGGAAGAGGATAGGATCAAGGTGCAACTACAAAATGATGTAATTGTATACATCAGACCAGATGAGATCCATCATCTCTTGATGCTGCCCAAGGTCCTAAGGCCCCCTCAAGTACAATATGCAAAACATAAGGACTTTATTCAATTGCGATCTGAATTGGGTCAAACGTCATTGGACACTGGGAATATATTGAAGTTTATGAAAAAAGAGGAGAACAAACATTTGAGGGTCAAATGTTTTTTCCTCATTCTCTTTTCAAGATTTCTAATGCCTACCACTTCACAAAATATAAACATACATGCAGTGATGTACACAAGGGATTTGGCAAGCCTCAAGGAATTTGACATGTGTACAATAGTGTATGAGCATCTCAAGGATTCTATCAAAATTTGGAAGAAGCATAGGCAGGATGCAAAAAACAAGGCATCACTTACTATGCCTGGTTGCCCAATCATAATTCCGGTAAGCATTCTGGTGCTCTCATCAATTACTAGCTGTATATTCGGATTTGGATTTTTTTTACCTGCCCAGCTAGCTGTCATCTTTGGATTTTTTTTATCGTGCTTGAGTTGCTTGCTTCATATGGATTTGATGTGCACGCTTCACGCGTTAACTTGTTTAACTGTATATTCGGTTGTCAGGGATTTATTGTCGATAATTTGAAACTGACGGATAGTGTAAACAAAAATCGCCCTCGGCTCAATGAGTATGATATGGCGACTTTGATGGATACTATTTGTAAGGTTAAGGACAATGGCAGGATCTCCTTCGAGAACTCTAAGGTATTGATCATCTCTTTATCTTGAAAGCATACTATGGCGTACTTGGCTTCAAATCTTACATCTTCTCTTCGATTTCCCATTTCAGTTGAAATCTCTAGAGGAGATTTGCTATGCGCAATCATCAAGATTTTGCATCCAGTCCGCAGTTGACTCCCAAGATGTAAGATCTGCTATGGCGACTTCTGCCGTGGTAACTTCTGGAGTGCCCGAGTCTCAAGAAGTTATCCAGTCCATGCATTCGAGATCCTTTCTTCAATGCGTGAATCTCGAATCTTTTGGAGTTGACCAAGCACAAGTTGATGCATGCATAGCTAGATTATCCGCATTGCGAGCCTGATGCTCGCTTCTGCGAAGAATGTTGGTGCCTCCTGCAACATTTCTGAAGCTACTGAAACCACCAGCACAAAGAAGGCTGATGAAGAAAAAACTGCTGAAGCTACCAACACAAAGAAGGCTGATGAAGAAGAGATCATTGCATTGCAGCCAGTTGGTGCTTACTGCAGCAATGTTGGTGACTCCTGCAGCATTTCTGAAGCTGCCAACACAAAGAAGGCTGCTGAAGAAGAGATCATTGCATTGCAGCCAGTTGGTGCTTCCTGCAGCAATGTTGATGCCTCCTGCAGCATTTCTGAAGCTGCTGAAGCTGCCAACACAAAAAAGGCTACTGCTGCGGTGGTGCCTGAAGCTGCCAACACAGTTGTGCATGAAGAAGGGATTTCTAAAGCTGCCAAGTCAAAAAGCCGTGCTACCAAGATGCCTGCTGCTGCTGTGCCTAGGAGGTTCAGCCCGAGGCTCAATGGTGTTGTTAAGGGCGGTGATGTAACTTCACCAATTAGGAAGCATCCCAAAAGAAAGTAAGAAGAACGTTGATGTATCCCTACAGACCCTCAAGACCCTCAAGCTCCCCCAGTAATGTCGTCGTAGAAGCTCCTAGTTCCCCGTGCTACTGCAAGTTGCTCCCTAGCTATGACGCAGCAGGGTGTCAGTGTGTCACCTCTGCTGTGTTTTTAGCTGTTCTTTTGCCCCGCTGTGGGTGTGTTAAAACTTTGTTATATTCGTATGATAGCCTCTCATTGGCTTATGCTGTAAAACTTATTGCTCGCTTCTGCAGACTTCGTGTATCGCCTGGTGAACTTGTGAACTTGTTAGTTCTGAACTTGTATCGCTGGTGAACCTTGCGTGTGAAACTTCTGCTATTTGCGTTTGAACCTTGTATCGCTTTATTCTGCAAGGTGTTTGCTTGCTCTGTATATTACAAGGTGCTTGCAGCTTTGCTTGATATGTAATTAAACTTGCTAGATGATGCATAGCTAACAGTGCCCAAATTGTTGAATTAGCGGACAATGAGTTGTCCCTTGAGAAATCAAATGTGGTAGGTAACCTGGAAAGTCCTTCATAGGTAACCTGGAATGACCTGGAAAAGTTTTATATATCCTGAAAAGTAGTATATAGGTAATCTGGAATGACCTGAAAAGTAGTATATAACCGGGGATTTGGGATTTCAGGTCGATTAATCTGTGGACGCGAATGGAAAGTTGGTGTATGCTTCTCAAATTAGTGTTGTTTTTGCCGGTGGTGACCTCAAGTGTTGAGAGACTTATTAAAAAGAAGTGTTGACAGAGTATTTTCTGCCATAAAAATAGTGAAGTTTAATTTGAGAACTTGCATTGGATGGAGCAGGGTTGGAAGTTTAATACCTCTTGCAGCTCAGCAGCGTACTAGCGATCCTCTTGCAGCTTGATTTGGTGCTCAGCGGCGGCCTGACGATCCTCTTGCAGCTTGATTTGGTGCTCAGCGGCGGCCTGGCGATCCTCTTGCAGCTTGATTTGGTGCTCAGCGGCGGCCTGGCGAAGGAGGGCTCGCCGCCGATTTATTTTCTCTCTCCTTCCGCCAGGCTTGGATTGGCTCCGAGCCTTCATCCTTAACTACGATAATATAGGGGAAAGTAAAGGCGTAGGTGCATATGCTTTCGTACGCCGGTGAACTTCGCCGCGACAGAAACCTCGGCTCCCGAGTCTGATTGAAGAGGCGCAGAGAGCTAGGCGCAGAGAGGAGAGCGGTAGCCATTACTCCTGAGCCTGACCACGGAGAAGACAACTGCCTGTGGGAAAGCTGCCAGGAGTGGTAAGCGTGGGTACTCCTGAGTCTGATTGGTTGGACTGTTGGGTACGCGTGGCCAGTGGGCCCTGCTTCGCACGCCTACCCCTACTTGCTAGCCATTTCTTCTCCAAAGTCCAACCAATTTCTCAAAAAAAAAGTCCAACCAATTTATTTTGACACTTAAGCTTATTTAACCTTGAGACAAGATTAATAAAAAGATCTGAGTTTACCTCGGAGGCAACAGAGGAGGATCGGGAAGGCGACGATGCAGTCCTCGCCCCGGCCACGGCCGTCTCCGTGCTCCCCTCGTGTGGACATTGCACTGTCAGACATTGCGTCGAACATGTGGAGGCGCCACCCGTTGGGGTGATCTGGCTCGGTGCGAGTTCGAAGTGGAAGAGCGCATCGGAGAAGAAGGGGTGAAGCAGGAAGGCCTTGAGCGCGTATGCGTACACGCAGATGGCCCCGGGAGGCGGTCGACTCTGAAAACAGTACCGGCCCTCCTGAGCAGGGAGAACAAGTGCCATAACAGGGCCACCAACGGGTTATACCGGCGATGTGGCAGAGCACGACGAAGTACACAAGGACGCGCCACCCGTTAACAGGGCCACCAACGGGGTTGCCGGCGACGTGGCAGAGCATCGTCCGTCGAAACCATGGCCTCTGCCTCCGAGGACGAGATCGCCGATCTACACTGGCTCTGGTAGACTGTTCAAGTGTTTTTGAACTCAAAAGGCTGCTCGGGGCAGTCGTCGCCGTAAAAGGGCGTGGCGAGGACAACCCAAAGTACACCTATGAGGCTATGCTTGATATGCCTTGTAAGTACCACAGCTGGTGCTAAGCCAGCTGGACACACAACCGTAGCAGGCAACTGGGCAGCCCGCAGCCCATCTGGTTTGAGGGTCAATGCGGTAGCTGTCCCTCAGTACCTGAACTGGTCTCACGTGAACATTACCTGGAGCCGGACCGACCAGCCGTCCGTTATGCCCAACCCAGGCAGATATGCTATGGTCGTGGACCCTTGCTTCGTGTCCGCGGAGAAGAACTCTGTCCACCTGACTCGAGTCCTCATAGACGGCGGCAGCAGCATCAACATCCTGTACCGTGACACAATGGAGAAGATGGGCATCAAAGAGTCCCATCTCCACCCTAGCAAGACCACCTTCCACGGCATCGTACGGGAGCCAGCTCGCGGTGTCATGGGCAAGGTCCCGATTGGACATCGTCTTCGGCACCAAGAGCCACTACGGCGGGAGCCCATCCGGTTTGAGGTGGTAGACGTCCGCAGCTCATATCATGCTCTACTCGCCGGCCATCAATTCATCGGGAAGCTCCACTTCGACGGATCCAAGATGCGAACGGGGTTAGGAGTCGGCATCGTCTTAACCTCACCCAAGGGGGACAAGTTGGAGAGGTCGAGGCGGAGATCGAGCGCGGCGGCGCGAGGTCGCCGCGGTCACCACGAAGTACAACACCGTCTTCGATTTCACCCCGGCTCACCGCACCGGCCGGCGGGTGGACGATCTCGCCGCGCCGGGCAAGGACGTCCATGCGGAGATCGACAAGGCGGCTTCCCCATAGTGCAAGGAGGGCGTCATCCGGCCCATCTACCAAGCACAAGCTAGCGCGAGCAGAGCCCAAGACCCTGACGGAGCTCTTCCGCATCGCCGACAAGTATGCCACGGCTGACGAAATCATGAAGAAGCCCCTGCGGCCGGATGCTATCATTCATGGGTCAAGCTCCAAGGGGGCAGAGCAGGCAGGCGGCGGCCGGCTCCACGACGGCCGCAGCAAGAGGAAGGACGATCATCCGGATGCCCGTTACGGCGCCAAGCAGGTAGCCGTCGCTGAAGAAGCTGATCCGGCTGCTCGGGGCAGTCGTCGCCAGAAAAAAGGCGTGGCAGGACCGCCCAAAGTACACCTATGAGGCTATGCTTGATATGCCTTGTAAGTACCATAGTGGTGCTAAGCCGGCTGGACACACAACCAGGCAGTGCCAATGGAAGCTCAGGAACGCGCCCCATTGGCGGGCCACCACCAGCTGGCCTCCTTCATCAACCTCCAGGTCAGCCAGCCACCAATGGGTCGAGCTGGCCTCCCTCGGGCTGATCTTCCCGGGCCCGCAGCAGTACGTGATCTCCTGGAAGACCTCGGAAAAGCACCAGCTTGGGCTCCCCACCTCCCTGGAGGATGGTGTGGAACTCCACGAAGCTGGAATCCCCCGACTTGTCACTGCCTGTCGCCCCGGCGGGCGCCTCCACCTCCTCGGCCCCGGGCGTCTTCACCAACATTCCGCCTGGGGCGTCTGGAGTGCGCTAACGACACAAAGGATAACTTAACTTCCGAAAATGTAGCGATAGATGGAGGGATGCGTGATCTCCTCTGGGTGATGTCCTGCCGCCCCTCACCAGACTCCTCCTGGCTCCGGGAGCGGCGACCGCTGTGCACTCCTGCACCTAGGCGATGGTAGCCCCCTTTCCTGGGGCGATGGTGGATAAGGGCTTGTCCTTGGAGTGTTGCTCGCTTTCCTCGGGGAGGTCTTCTGGGTCCGGTCCGCCGCGCGAGGGACCCGGAGCCGGGTCCGCACCGTAGTCCCTTTCTGTGGAGGACCGGAACCCGGACCCAGAGATCCAGAGAAGGGCCAGAGGGGGGCCAAGGGGCCCCCACACCATGCCATGGCGCGGGTGCCACCCTGTCCGCGCCGGGGGGTGGTGTGGGCCCCCTGGTCCACCTCCGAGGCCACCCTTCCGACTATATATTGCCCTAGAAGTGAAAACCCTAGGGGAGTCGGCCAATAGGGGACCTAAGACTCCTGGTAACCTTCCCCCTAAGGCCCTAAGTTTTTCCATTTATTTGAATTTTTTATTTTTATAATGCCCGGTTGAATTTCAAATGAAAACCTCGGAATTTAGGATAAAGTGACACTTCAAACTTCAAATTTTGGGAAACTTTCTACATATTTCTATTTTTTACATGTATGTCACCATGTATGCCAAAATTGGGGTCATTTGGACATGGTCAAATTTTGGGAAACTTTCTACATATTTCTATTTTCTACACTCAAACCAGCTTTTCTAACAACGTGATTTTTTTTGACCACCTCTAAATCACCTCAAATTTCCTACACATGATCTTCTAGACAAACATAGATAGATTGTGAAGTTTTTCCATTATTTTGAATTTTTTTATTTTTGTAATGCCCGGTTGAATTTCAAGTGAAAACCTCAGAATTTTGGGATAGCTGTGAGCTGACTTTATTATGTGTCCAAATAAAACATCACATACAAAACAGATATACATGATCATCTCTTGTGATAATTTTTGGATAGCACAACAGTCAATTCTATACAAAAGAAATATTTAGCTGCACATGTGATAAATCCGCTGACCCAGAAGTGCATTGGATCAGTATTAGATAAGTGTAGAAGATGAAGACACTGACCGGGAAGTGCATCGGGTCAGTATTAGATAACCGTAGAAGATAAATCCACTTCAATTCGCCAAAAAGTTGCGGGTGCAGTAAATCTTGCTTTGACTCTTTTTAGATGATTGATTATGTAGGCTCCCGATGGGGTATCCCCCGAGGATATGGCTCAACTCGGCGGGAGTATCATGATGAGGAGGAAATTAATGATTCTTGAGTTCCTTGACCTGGTCGGGGGTGAGCTTCGCAGAGAATCCGCTGGCGGCGTGCTTGTAGTGGTACAGGACCGCGTCCCTGGCCTTCTCCTCACTGCAGAGGACGGGAGCGAGGGTGCTGATGTGGAACTCCTCGGCGTCGGCGCCCTCGGGGCGGTCCACGTACAGGACCGCGTCCATGGCCTTCTCCTCACTGCAGAGGATGTGGCGTTTTCCATCAGCACGGCGGCAGGTTCGGGGCGAGGATCTCCAAGGGGAAAGAAGAGACGTGGCTCGGCACCTTCGATACCGCGGAGGAGGCTGCCAGAGCGTACGACGCCGCGGCCGTCGAGATGCGCGGCGCGGTGACCAGAACCAACTTCCCGCAGCTGGTCGCTGTTGAACACGGCGTCTCTCCGCTCCAAGCCGAGCCGTCCGGCCAAGTCGTGCTCCGGCACCCGAGCGGCGCGCAGGTATGCGACTGGAAGGGGAAAGGTGCGCTGCCGCTGGGAGGCTTCGGCAGCCCAGGTATCCAGCACGACGATTTCTCGGTCAACCTGCGCGCGGTGGAGTGGCAGCAGGTGGACAATGGCAACCTGCTCAAGGGAATCTCCAGCGATGTAAGTTTAATCTGCAGATGCCTCTTCTTTGGATTATATTGCATGCCTTGTGACTGTGTATAGCTGTGCTGATTTAGTTATGCCGTCTGTTCCTTCACGCGGCTCAGGACAGGGACATGCTGAATGCTGCTGCAATTCTCCGGCACATTTCACTAGCTGGCCATGGAGACGGCTGGAGATGATGGAAGCGCCGCGGCAAACTGACGATGATGATGAACATTTCTGACTCGTAGGCTGATCACTGGTGCGAGAGTCCTGTCTGCTTGCAAGAACAATGCTGGGCTCTGCTATAATAGTTTCTAGTTGCTTTTAGTACCTGGTCCTTTCTTAGTTCGTTCTTGGAGCTACTAGCAGTATGTGGCAGCAGAGCCATGCTCATTATTCTTCTTTTTACACGTGGATGCAGAGCTCTTGCTGTTCCGATATCTTAAATTCTTAATGATAGTGGAGCTCGATCGCGAGGCCGTTTGGAAGATAAAAAAGAAGATAGGAGTCCGTAGATCTTCATCGAGTCCTTCCAGTACTACACTAGAAATCCAGAAGATCTGCTTTAGTTGTGACCGATCAGTAATTCAGTTCAGTATGCATGTCTGTCTGACAGTACAAGTCTTTGAGTGGAGCGGCCAATGCATTTTTACTGGCTGTCTGATCAGTAATTCAGTTCAGTCTTTGAATGTAGCAATGTCTGTAATGTTTCTCCAATTTTTCTTGCAGAAGCTATGCCCCCTTCTTGTAACCCAGAATGCAGAAACCATGTGTATGCAGAAGATCTTACTTGTAATTGAGTATGCATGTCATTGTAATCTCACAGGAGAAGAAAACCACTACAGGTGCGCCTGTTGGCAAGAAAATTGTACTATAGGGGGTAGATAAATTTTAGCCCAATCATGTTTAATATGCCTCTCGACATGATGTCCTTTTATTCAGTTCCTTTGGGTGTTGAACAAAAGGATTGATTTCTTTAGAGCTAGAATAGTTTGGCAAGCTGCGGGGTGATTTCCATGTCCCTAATGCGCAGAAGTTGGTTCAGGGGTACATCAGAGCTTGTGCAACCTGCCAGCGGAACAAGAGTGAGCAGCTGCATCCACCAGGCATATTACAGCCCCTTGGCATTCCAGAGATAGTATGGTCCACGTTACTTCGGACCATATCAGATACTGCAGTGTGTGGGGACAGTCGCCTATCGCGTACAGCTGCCAGCCAATGCACGCCTCCATGATGTGTTCCACGTGGGACTCCTCAAGCCATACCATGGTGACCCGCCAGAGGCTCTACCAGCACTTCCATCAACAATGCATGGTCGAGCCTGTCTCGAGCCCGAGAAGCTACTCAAAGCACGTGTATGTCGAGGTATTCATGAGCTTTTGGTCCAGTGGAAGGGTGCTGCAGCTGTCGAAGCCTCTTGGATGCCACTTGCTGATTTTCAGAAGACATATCTAGATCATCAGCTCGAGGATGAGCTGACTCGCAAGGGGGGGAGGGAGATGTCAGTTGGGGCATCCCTTATAGGCACAGGAGTCCTGCACAAGGGGCACCAACGCCACCCGACATAGGCTAAAGGAAAAGAACTTTTAGTTTGGCAGGTTTTTATTCCCTGCAGTTTCAAGCTAGTAATGTTCCAAGTCGGTTAGGATTTTGCCTTAGGCCTCAAGTCTTGTAACGTGGGCTATTTAGTGCTCACATCTAGCATGTTACGAATTAAGAAATAAACCAATCTATTATCTCCATCGTTACCTCTTCCCCTGCCTCTGCCATGCGACAGTCCCTCCCTGGCTGGCGTCGCGCCGCAGAGGTCCAAGGGTTCGGTGTTATATCCCACTACGTGACAGTGCGCCCAGCAAAGAACCGGCCGTGGCCGCCGATTTTGCAGAGGATATCTCAGTTCCCAACAAGAGGAGCATGTTCTTATCAGCGCCCACCTACATTTGACTGTGTCTTTCAAACAGCCGCAAACACACTTTGGTCTTTGATCACGGAAAAGTTAATGTGCAATTTTGTTCAACTTAGAGGAGCGGTGGCGATTGGGGAGTGAGTGGTGAACATAGAGAAAAAAATATGGCTCCAACCGACACCAGCAGTTCTTATAAAGGGTATAATGTGGCACAAACTTCATTAAATGGGACTATATGGGGTAACTATTGTCACAAATGGCAAACTAGAGCTAAAAAATGGAATTCACTCATGGTAAAAAGATGATTCACGTCAATTTCGTCGAAAAAAGTGATTGTAGATCACGTGTTTAAACTTGTACTGTTGCCAAAATGATTTAGAGCATATTGCAATGTTCATTTAATTTTAGAGATGTTCCTGATACAGTTCAGGACCTTTCTAATTCCTGGCTGGTCAGATTCAAAAAGAAGATCAAAAAACTGATCACTGCGGGGATTGCTGCAGCATTTTGGACAATGCGGAAATTTAGGAGTGATGCTTGCTTTGAAAATAAGAGGGTGCAAGATCTTTTTTTTTCTCGAACACATGTCTAAATGTGTGTCTTTGTATATAAATAAGAAGACCGTCAAGATGATGGGAAAGTTACAGCATTGGTAGCAAGGCTACTGAAGCTGGCAAAAACAAAGAAACAAGAGAAGAACAAAAGAGAAAACAAAATAAAATATATACAATTCTTCAGGTAACATCCGGAGGCCGAGCATGGAGAGGTAGACGGAAGCTCGTTGGCCCCAGCCAACAGCCACAACCTGGCTTCATCAAGAATTGAGAGCGATAAGTCGAGGTGGTTGGGTCTGGTGTTGTTGGAGATGACATTGTTGCGTGATTTCCAGTCTCCAAAGTGAGAGGATGATGATAGATCTTGTGGCTTTCTGGAGATGGGGGTCAGCTCTCATGGCAGCAGATTCGAACCAAGAATCGAACTCCTCGTCAGGCCCTGGGATACAGGCCTGGAGGCCAAGCTTGGAGAGAGTATCGAACCAGATTTGTTTGGCAAATGGGCATTGCAGCAGCAGATGGGTGATGCTCTCACTGCCCTGGTCACAAACTGCACAAGTGTTGTCATCAGTAAGACCATGTCGCATGTGTCGCTCAGCAGTCCAACAGCGATTAGCAGTAGCGAGCCATGCGAAAACCTTGCATTTGAGAGGAGCCCAGCAATCCCAAATAGCCTAGAAATACAGTGAGAATGTCATATAAAAAAAAGGACGTACCCAATGGCTGAGAGCTCCCGCACCGTGCGGGTCCGGGGAAGGTGTTAGTGGCAAGCCTTACCCTCACGAAGTGCAATGTGAGGAGACCGCGACTCGAACCTGGGACCTCTCGGTCACAGCGGTGAGGCTCTACCGCTGCACCAGGCCCGCCCTTCACAGTGAGAATGTCATACCCTCAAAAAAAAGCACTATGTGCAGATTTACTGGAGTAGGAGCCCGAGCTGGTGAAGTTCCAGGAAAACTCGTCTGCATTGTCAGGGAAAAGTTCTTGGGCATCAATGATTTCGACCAGGTTCAGAAACTGCATTATGCCGTCGATCGAAAGGGCACCGGAAATATCTTTAATCCAAGAATTTTCATGCACCAGCAGCAACAGTGCAGGCATTGACGGCATGCTCGCTGACAAAAGCAAACACAGCCGGCGCGATGCTAGAAATACTTTGACCAGCAAGCCACCTATCAGTCCGTAAGTAAATCCCGATGCCATCTCCCAACTTGACTCTACCGGCTGCATGGATCAGGGCGTTGATGTGGCGGTAAACCTTAATAGGGAACATGGCCCAAGGTTTTCCAGGATCGACATGTCGAAGCCAGGACCAGCGTGCACGCAGAGCCCAGCTCATGCGTTTGAGATCAATAACACCAAGGCCACTCATCTCGATTGGTCGACGGACATCACGCTAGGCAATGACACAGCCTTCCACCTCCATCATCACGACCGGATGACCGTAAGAAATTTCGTTGGCACTTAATTATTGCTTCACCGATAGGTTGGGGATTTCAGTAGCAAACATTGCATGAATCGGGACAGCAGCAAGCACAGCTTTGACAAGAACTAGCTGGTCACCTTTTGACAGCAAGTTGGCATGCCACCGAGAGCTTGTGGTGCAAATTGTCGATGAGGGGCTGCAAGTCTTGAGCACGAAGCTTCTAGATGGATAGCGGCACACCAAGGTAGGTGAAAGGGAACTCCTTGATTGGGCACACAAGGTGGTCAGCCGCAATTAGTCTCTCATCGTCTCCACATCTTATAGGAGTGGCAGCACTCTTAAGGATGTTTGTGTGAAGGCCAGTGGCTTCACCACAGATGCGAAGAAGTTCCTTGATGGTTCCGCAGTCAGATTGCATTGGTTTGAAGAAAACGATCGTATCATCTGCATATAGGGAAGTGCGGCTGCTCCACGGCTCCCTGGCAGATCGGCAAGCAGACCGAGGTGAGCAGCAAGGTCAATTAGGCAGTGGAAGCACTGCATAACTAGCATGAAGAGCATTGGTGACAGCGGGTCGCCTTGCCTGACACCACGATGGTGAGAGATGCCATCACCAGGGTTGCTGTTTACCAAAATGCAAGTGGAAGCAGATGACAGAAGGAGGCATACCAAGTTTATCCAGGCCTGACCAAAACGTAGATGCTGCATCAGCTCAATCAGAAATGTCCAGGAGACGGTGTCAAACGCTCGATCAATGTCAAGCTTCAGGAGGACAGTTGGGGCTTTTGCAGCATGAAATGACTTGGCGAGCTGTTGGGCCAACATGTAGTTGTCAAGAATAGAACGACCTCGGATGGAAGCACACTGATTGGGTGTTACTAAGGTTGGCAGTACAGGTGCAAGGCGCAAAGACATTGTCTTGGCAATCAATTTGGCTACACTGTGGACAAGGCTGATGGGCCAGAAGTCACGAACCTAAGACGCATCTTGCTTTTTGGGGAGGAGAATCTCAAAACCATGAGCACGACCAGAGTGAACTGCCTGAAAAACTGCCATAATGTCATTTTTGATTATTGCCCGGCAGGTTTTGAAAAAGGAACCTGTGAAACCGCCAGGCCCGGGCGCACGATCTCCAGGCATATCCTTGATAGCTGACAGAATCTCTTCTTCAGTAAAAACAGCATCCAGCTGGGAGAGATCAAAATGTGGTAGGCCGAGGCCTTCCAGGTTGAGGCTGAATGCGCGGTCAGGAGGTGCACTGAAAGCCTCTTCAGAAGTGCGAAGTAAAAGCTTCTTCAATAAGCTTTTGATCAGCCACCAGGGTATCATTATGGCGAATCTGGGAGATTAAGTTTTTTCCTTCTGCAATGATTGGCATGCAGGTGGAATTTTTTGTTTTGATCCTTTGTTTCCAAGTGCGAAGATCCTTTGTTTTGATCCATGTAGTGGGATATCGGTTGAACACTTAATCAAGTTTGCAGATAAAACAGGCAAACAAAGAGGAGATGAATTGGGGAGTAAAGTTCCTCGAAAAAGTAGCGACTAAAGTTTTTAGAGCTTCACAAGGATGGCGGCCTTCTCTTGTGATTGGTTTAGATGTAAAAGTTTGGTTCTATACCGAAGCTATCCCAGGCTAAGGGGTGCTTGGAGAGTTGCTTTGGGTATTGGCTGCTTCTTCTGTGGCGCCTTGATGTTCCCACGCTGGTTCGTGTTTGCTTTAAATTTCCTTTTTCTGCTGTAGCCATGCCTTTGTTTTGATGGGAGAGGAAACTCTCTTTTAATAAAATAATAAATTACAGCTCCTACTAATTGTCTGTTGGCTTAAGTATATCTCAGTCACCTGAAATTACACACTACTAAGCCTAAAATTGAACTCTTTGGATGTGTGCAAAGTGAAATGTTAATTCAATTTTTTGTTTCTAGTTTATGTCTGGGGTGACTTGGAGATCAAGATGGTTGGGTGTTGGTCCAAAAGCTTAGAAAATATGAGCGAAACCTAAGAAATTTCAGGCAACTTATTAATAGATAACCGATAAATTACTAATCTGTTCACTTGTGCAGCAAACCGATTGCTAATTGGAACAAACAAATACAACGCATCAAGCCATCAACTCTAGCCCACACGTGTGTCAATTTTGAACCTATCGTATCGAGTGGCAGAAAGATAAAGTAATTTAGGTACTCTACTATAGTCAGCAATGCCACCGTCAATAGCACATACAGCAGCAATCGGTAGAGAAAATAACTTGCAAACAGTTACAGAACAATTACCATAGGGGAAACCAGCACAACATGGAGCATCCTCTTGGAGCGCGCGACCTCCACGCCGCTCCCAACGGGTCCAGCTGCCGCTCCATTTCCGCTGGACGCAACTGCGACTGCAAACGCACACGCGCAATTACGGAAAAGTTAGGAAAGGGGAGGCCGCAAGAGAAGGAGATGAGATATTCACGCACGGGAGCAGAAGGCAGATGAGGAGGCCGTGCGACGCCGTTGGCAACGCCCTCTACCGTGCGCGGCGGCCTGGATTCCGCCGAGCTTGGCGCGGCAGTGGGCGAGAGCTCGCAGCCGAAGGCAGAGGTCCATGGACGGCGACCGCGGCAGTGGGCGACCTCTTTTGTTTACCTGGACGGCGACGGCGGCGGCGGCGCCTGTCCCCTTCGAGCTCTCACCTGTGCCCGGGATAAGGTCCGGCTGAAAGTCTGAAACTGTTCTAAAGAAATTATACTGGGCCTTTTGGGCAACAGTTTGATATTTCTGAATTTTATGGGCCAAACCTTTCAGAGCTTAGGCCAGGATTTGGGCTTGGTTATGACCCAACGCGAAACGAACACAACCAGAATTTATAAATCAAAGGTCCAGTCACAAAGCAAAGTTTCCCTAAAATATTCACAATCAAAGTTTTATAAATCATGAATTTTCCTTAATGGTTATGTTGATTGACTACTTTAATAGTTGTGTGCGTGCACATAGCCTTGACATTGCGGCTTAAATTAAAATTATGGAAGAATATCCGTTGGGATTTACAAGTTTGTGGTTTGTTATTTGTTTTTGGCTGCCTTCAGAAAAGTACAAGATTATGTCATGGAAGAGGAAAGAATTTGAAAAGCTCGAAGATTTTATTTTTAGACTTTATTTTGTAATTGTTGGAGGTAGCTCATGTATCTCTACCATATACTATTTGCTACTTTAAATATATGTGGTATTGATTGGTAAAAAAAAGTTTTATCAATCATGGATTTCCCTTTAATTTCCAGAAGCAAACACAAAAAATAGTATGCTTTGTGATGACAAATAAGAGCAGTCCAATTCTTCCACGAATCAAGTAGAAATGACACGCAAATATTGTCCAGAATGAATGCCTCTCCAAAAACATCAGAAGCGGAAACCCAACATGTTACTGAGCTTCATCAGCAACGATGATTGAGAAATGAGATCGAACCGAGGCGGACAAAGTTCAATAGCAGGGAAGACTTGTATATGATCTTAGAATTAACTTATAGAAATCATATTTAGAAAATACAAAAAATTCTAAGAGATTTATGCAACATAGCTATGGGCTGTATCTACAGCCCCAAGAAAGTTCATCTCAAAGTTAGATCTACATTTAGAGAAAAAAGAATAAATCTTACTGTGAATAATGTCAGCTTACGGTAAAAACTATTCACACCAAAGTTTGTCTTTTTTGTGTGTGGCATTTTTAGTGTATGTCAAATTTGAAGCAGAAACTTTGTGACATTTCATATATAACATATATGTGCATTGTCGATATTTTTAAGAGTATTTATACATGTTTTGTCTTCTCAAAAATATTGATGTCATGGATCCTACCGAAAACCAGATCTTATTTTTAAGAATATTTAAACATGCCCAGTTTAATAGCATATGAGGGCCTGCTTGATTCATATAAATTCTAAAGGAAATTTGTATGATCCTCACCCATATAATTTTTTTTCTATAGTGCCCATTTGATTTAAAGGATTGTATCCTCTAAAATTCATATGGTTTGCTTTCGTATAATATAATCCCATAGGAATTCTAAAAAGGTTAGAGCTCTTGGAAAATTTTCTATTGTCTATGGCAATAATATATACTCAAACCGTATAGAAATTTTCTACCTTTTTTCTGTGGTGCAATCAAACGATATCTGTAATTAATTTCTATGTTTTTTATTATTCCTATGTAATTTTATATAGTACAGTATAATTTTCCTGGGTTCTGTTATTCCCGGCTGTTCAAATCCTCTGAATCAAACATGTCCTAAACTGCCCCCGATGATGATGCAGAGGCATGTCCGTTTCAAAAAAAAATATGCAGAGGCATGTGTAATGTGTTCACATTCGCGGATGGGCGACGTTTGTACGACCACTGGGAGTAGTAATTAATGGTGTTCACATCCCTTGGCCGCAACAGAGAAAACGGTTCTGGAAAGGAAAAAACAAGGAATAGTTGAAAAGAGCAATGTTGACAGAAGAGGAAAAAAGCGAGTGCTTCCAAAATAACGAATCAAAGCGAGCACGAAAGAACAACATGCTCGCCAGTGGCTAATTATTAAACAGATTATTGTTCTTCCAAAGTCGTTCTTGGTGTGAAAATTCTTCTTATTCTAATAAACTTCTTTGTATACTCCCTTGTGGTGCGTCTAACAATCCGAAATCGAAGTATATAATCCTCCAATAGCATCTGCAAGGTGCTTATTCTCAGAAACATATAAATATGTAGCAAACAGAATTACATTCTGACAAGTCGAAAATGATATCATAAGGGCCTAGCTAGCTCGTTTTAGAATGACAAGACATTTTTTTGTCCATCAGCCGCCAATCAACGATACATGCATGTAGTAGACTTCTAAAAAAAGAAAAAAAGAAAAAAAGCTAGTAAAATACGAATTCTAGCTAATGGAGATATTTCATGTTCCCATTTCAACTGCATCAGAGCAGCTAAATTGTCATAAGTATAGGCTCTAGGGTGGCTTGAGAGACTCTGCCTCATATGCCTCTACCCTCTTCCTCCCCCTCATCGTTTGTTAAAACCCACGCCTTTCATGAAGGGAAATAGACGCGGGTGATCATGCTAGTCCATCTCATGGTTCGTTAAAACCCACCCAGTGAGAATCACGACCTATTTTAAAAATTCACATTTCAATATGCGATCTATTTTTATAAATCTCATCATGAGTATGTGAAAGCACATCCTAACTAATTTGAGGTACGGTTGAACCAAAACACCATATCTGGATCTGGGATGTTTTTATACCGCATTAGCTATACCTAGTAGCTAGCTAGAGCTTTGAAGCTTTAATACTTCTTCCGTCCTTAACCAAAATTGTTGCAAATTTGTCTACCCATTTTTCCTGACTGCGGGAGTAACTATACACAACTGTCACACTTCTTTTTCTCTCGCTAAAGAAGAGCTGCCAAAAGGATTGAAATATTGCTGCACTGAACAATTGAACCAAAAGTTTGAACTCGTGGAAAGAGACTAGGTAGTGTATTTATATTCAACACTCCCCCCTCACATCTAGGCTATTTTAGTCCTTAGCGTGGGTTCGGTGCGGTCCGCAAAATCTTTTTTCTTTTTGTTTTAAAAACTGCGTGAGAAGGGTCTTAAACTTGAGACCTCTTGGTTCTGATGCCATGAAAGATTGCTGCACTAGCCAATTGAATCAAAAGTTAGAACTGATGGAAAGAGACTAAACAGTGTATTTATATTCAACAAAGATGACAATATTTAGCTATGTTTACCGGACGTATCCCAACTATATCTCTAACAACGGTGCAGGCTTTATTTTTATGATCGAACAGTACTACAAATGTACAACAAATCTCTGCCAAACTACCACCATAGTTTTCAACGACAAGATTGTGACAAGAGAGAAGTGGATATAGTTGAACACTTTCTGCTAACGTAATGATTATCGCTGCCTGTAACGGTAAGAGACAGTGGTTGCCGTAGTTCCAAATATAGATCAAGCTGTTTTGTGGCCCGAGAACTCATAACAACTAGATTTAAATGTGCGCCTTGGCGCACGAACCACTGGAGCTCACGCCAATTTATATTTTACGTAGAACGATAATAATGTTTTTTTAGTGTTCACAGAACAATGTTAGTGGGATGGAATTAGAATAAATCATACAAAACTACAAACGGTGCAGCGAACCAAGTGTACCAAATAGGTAAGTAATCACATGGATAAATACATGGGTAGAATCATTGCGTAGCACGGGAGTTGTAGGAGAAACCAAACATATAAATGTACAAACATATGCAAAAGGTTATGAGCTGAACGGCAATGTGCAACCAAATAAATATACAAACTATGATAGTGGGCTCCATTAGATTTAGGGGCACGCCTTGGCGCGCACGGCCCCATCTTTCGCACTAATGAACATTATGTCAAACACTTACATTAAGCTTAGAGAATAGCAGAGGCAGAACTTATATATAACCAGCTATTCATTTTGGTTACAAAGAAGTGACTTTTGTTGTCCTTGCTTTCTCCTTAATCTTTGCTTCATATTTGACTTGGAACCAAATTTGCAAAGTGATATTTATCTGACCTATCAAGTGGTATTTGTAGATTATACAAAAGCTCCTCATTTCCTGTCAAGTGATATTTGTACATTAAAAAGCTTCTGAATTCGTCTTACCATCTTGTTTCTTACCATCTTGTTTCATAACCGAATAACATTAGACCATGAACATTATATTGCGGTGAAAGTATATTTCGTCAGCACGCGTGTTTAATGTGCAAAAAAGAATCACCTCTTCAGACTCAACCAGAGGTGCCGCCTGAAGCACACCTTTAGAGTTTAGACCCAATCCGAGGCGGCAACTCCTGGAGCAATGCTACAGTGTTGCCATCTCTATAGAAAACGCAAGAGGATATTTAGATTGAACAAACTAACTCTTTATATACATACACATGAAGATCGAATCGGTGAAAATGAACCTAGAGTTCCTTTTGGATTTCCTTTTTAGGTCCAGTTAATTTGAAACAGAGCATATAAATGTGGTGTAAAGCGAAGAAATACAACTACCTATCAGAGAAAGAGTTGCAACAACAGCATGCAACAGCCCACAACCTGAAACATTGAAAATCAAAGAGATAAAAAGTTAGACAACATATATTTCTTAAGCACCTCTTTGTGATTTTCTACTGCTCATCTAGTTAGAGCAACAAAAATCAAGTTAGATTTTTGGTAAATTAAAGAGAAATTCGTAAATCAACAACAAATTTGTTTCACCAGCTCATGAAGTTAGACATCAAAGAAAGTCAAAGAGAAATCACATTCTACAGAAACGAAATCCGCTCCAGTTAAGATATAAAAACTAACCAAATGGGGGAGCTCATATGACCTTGGAGCCATCTTAGCTTGTCCTTGGCCGGAAAAATAATGCTTGCCCTATAGGATTTAGTACTGTCTTTATCAACTCCTCCACCTTGGCCCATCATTCTCTTAAGCTGAGTTGCAGGATCTGTAGAAAATGGGAGACAAACATTACTTAACAACTGTCAGAGTATAGATGTTCTGTAAGTGAATCAGTAACCATCAGTATGTCAAAGGTACATAAACAGCTGGAACAACTACAGTACAAACAAAAACTGCAACTAATCTGAAGAAATATTAGTCAAAAACTCTATAAAGGCGTTTAATTATTTACTGAGTTCTTAACCATGTATGAGCTAAAATCCTAGTTCCCACCTGTCAATGTTAATTCAGAGCCTAAAAATCTCAGTAGCATTTGTTTGTCAAATGAATCTTTTGCAGGCATGACATCAATAAACATGTAGCTTTTCTGAAAAGCGATGAACACCAATCAAATTCTTAGAGTGCAGCTCGCTGGATCGATTAGTATCGTAACACCACGTGAAATTAAGCCCTTCTCATTTGCACCTTCAATCATCCCGCGGGAAAAAAAAGTGCATTGTAGGTTACATTTTTTCTTGTTACCTCTAAAATAGGAACAACGTTGCAGGTTGGATGGAAGAAATTATTAGGATGTGCTAGACTACTTTTATTAGATCCATTGTTTCTAGTTCAAAGTAACACAGTTTATGCAGAATCACCCCATTTCAGTTTGGTGCATAAATTGAGCTACTACATGATTCCCAAGACATGCAATATCCATATGAAACGTAGACACAAGTACCATCATGTCACAATATAGAATGTGACAAATCAAGCTAAAAAAGCATGCACAACCGCTTGCTTTGTTTCACAAAACTGCAGCAGTGTATATTGGTATTACTGTTAAAATCCGGATATGAGGTAAGTGTAATAAAGTGAAGCTATGACATGGAACTCACATTTGAAGATGAAAGCCTCTTCTGCTGCTTTATCCCTGGTTCACCACTATCCATCAAAGGAAATACCAATCATATATTCATCTATCAGTAACAAGTCCATGTACCATCGGCAGACTTGAGAAAAGTGGCACATTAGCTCTTACGCTTTACTAAGGTTAAAGCCAAATCAAGAAAGAGAATTAACTACAGTAATAAGTAATGTGAAGTGCATGTTAAGTTGTTAACCTTTGATCCGTAGGTAACTCATCCTTTCCATTGGAATTGTTATTTTCTATGTCCAGTGGTTCATCAGATCCACCCTGCCCTGGTGTCAAGAGAAATCCCATAGTGCAAACTCCATTACTTTCATTTATGTGTGTGCTGCAAACTCATCCGACCACACAATGAGGACATATCGAGTGCAAAGTTATTCATTCTTACATAAACATGTACTAATGACTAATGTATATTTATACAGATTGTGCTTTGGATTTTCTAGTTGCCATGAATAGAAGTTCAGAAAATTAAGTAAGATTCCAATCAGCATCTCCCAGCAATTATTTTTTCTTCAGAGAATGTAAGAACAGTTCCAACAAGCTAGGAAATGTGATTCTTAAAGGATAAGTGGATAACACAATCAGTGAGATGTGCAGCAAGCAATACAAATAGAAAACCATGCTGCAACACATAATAATGCTTATAGCTACGTCCAGCTTCTAAGAAGTGGAATCAAGTTATCATTATTGTGCCTTGCATAATGTCACATAGTCCAAAGGGTTAACATTGCCTTCGTACCATGAGATTCTGAACCAGGAACGTGAGAGATAACTGAAGTACATGTTTCTGAATTTGATATTCCCCTGCACTTGGGGTATGGTGGTCCCTTCAAGATTGGTGCTTGCAGTTAAACGGCTTACCATCTCGTGCAGCCTATAAGCAGCAATCCGTCCTGGCTCTAATAAAAAGAAGTTCTGTAGCTGCCTGGTTCAGACCACTACAAACCGGATATAATATATTAGGTAAAGACAATACTTGATGGGTAATTAGAGGGGATTATATAGGATACCTTGCTTACATGCCACTCAGAATTACGGCAAATAAAGCTACCACAACTTCACCACCATCAGCTTTCCCACAAGCAATCAGGTGCCTTCCAACCCAGAGTTGTAAAGCACATGAACAAATGGCCAATCCATACGTAAATCCCAGGCCAATTTCTTGGACAATTGCTCTAACAGAAACACCATGTATATTTCCGTTGTTGCATCTTATATATGGAGTTGACCCTGAATTGGTAGATAATTTAATATTTAGACCGCAACAACTCAATAGATACAACAAGAGGTAAAAAAAATAAGTGGGTAGTATAAAACACAATAATCAATTTGAGAAGTTCCCCAAGATGTTAGTGGCCTGCAATTAATATAAACATTTGGTTATTTTACAACACGAAATCAGAACAAAAGCTAATCCTTCATATGATGGAACACCATACTAAGAGCACACTCAGTAGCACCCTAAAAAAATGAGTCGCTCCAATCTTTGCAATGGAGCACCCAAAAATCTAGAGCTGGCTTAAGAAATCCTAAAACTATATACCAGGACCACAAGGCTGAATTGGTCTGGCAATACATCATTAACAACAGCTCTGAAACAAATAAATTTGAGGCATCATTTTCTGAAATTTGGGCTGCAAGGGAATTATTGCCTGATGGAGTGGGTCTAGAGATGAACAATTAAAGAAGGAAATTCTTTTACCTAGCATTTTAGGCCGATACAAGCCGTGGATGGGGAAATCTAGACATGCCTCCAGGCTGAACGGCGTGAGGTGACGCTGCTCCCTGCGACAACGACATGAGGCGGTGCTGGCGTCGGCAACGCGAGGCAGTGCTGCTCCCAGCGATGGCAGTGACAAGGCGGCGTTCCTCCCGACGACGGCGACATCCAATCAATTTTTTTCTAGAGGCTACCTGGAGGCAAATTAACTTTCTAATCATCATCTTTAATGGATCTCAGTAATGTGCGCCAACAAATAAGTGTCGTCACATAAAAAAGTGAGAAGAAATAATATAATCACACGACATACATCTTGCCTATTTGCAAGAAGATATATATTCCAAATGTCGTATGTCACAATATAAAACAATCTTAAATGATATTAGGATGGTAGATTAATGCATAGCTCATCCTTTCGCTGCCGCAACATCTGCAAAACAAAAGCAACGAACAAATAAACCTTAGCCAGGGGCTGCATGATATTTTCATCCCACATCAAGCACAATGATAAAACTGAACCGAAAACTATCCATAAATAAAAGCATGACCTTTTTCTTTAAAAAAACATAACTATGCAAAACCAGTAAACATGCTGAAGCACTCATATCAAGACATCCTAATCTCAAAATTATTCTTTGATAGAAAGAAAATAATCAACTACAGCTTGAGAAGACAGTAAACCATAACACAAAGTATGGGTTCATTTGGGCAGAACAGGTAATGGCACACAAAATAGTAATAGTCATGCATTGTCAACATGAACCATGGAGCTAATCTAAACTAACCAAGCAAGAAAAGAGGGAAGAAATAATAAGAAACAACAGAGCAAGAATGAGGCATGCATGAGTAAAAAACACATCAAATACTGGACAGAGAAAAATTGACCTAATCAAACTGCTGGTACCCCCATATGCACCACGAATAGAATCAAGATCCTAAAACAGAAGCTTTGCAGCAGAATGAGGTGCACAAAGTCAATTGAACATCTGTAGTAGCAACCATTAGAAAACCATCACTGAATTAGTTGGTCGGAACCACAAAAAGCTTCAATATATAATAGCCTTGATATTAACTAATAAGCTTCTAACTTCTACATCAATAAAAGAGAAATTCCCCTGCCTATATAGCACTGTGAAAGTTTTGCACCCATCAATGCAACAGATTTAAAAACAAATCCATCTACATTGGCTTAACCAAAAAATCCTCCCAAGAACAATTGAAAAACCAGTACTGAATTAGCTACCATTGGATGGCATGTATTGTATTAGCTGGTTGGAACCAACTTGACTTTAACTGACAACCTTCCAACTCTTGTAAAACAGTAAAAGATAGATTGCCCTACCTATATATACGTATATAGAACTGCCCTTACCTAGCCAAGTTATGTACATAACAACGTCAGAGATAAATAAAAAAATAAATACATGCGTATTGGCTCAACGAAAACATGCTCCAAAGTCTATCGCGCCGCCGAGGACAATGCACTCGCCATGGCCCCTCCTAGTAGGGTGACCTCCCCTGCTTTGGTGGCATTGAGGAGCCCTCCCAGCGGCGCCGATGCTGGAGAACACAATGGCGGCAGCAGCGGCACAACATGTAGGATAGCAGGTAATTAATCAATAAGACATCCATAGCAGAATGGTCGAACCCACATGGTAAGTTGTAACCATCAATACAATTAACGATTTCACACAATAACCAATGCTTATATCAGTAATAAATTCAGCTGAGACGCCGAGTCCTTAAACAAGTAATTTGCAAGCGAATTGTCATGACCAAACAGTTCCAAAACATAAGCAAAGCACGCCACAAGTTGGGAAAAGCAGCAGCACGCCAGTTGGAAAGACACGAGAATCGATGATAGCCAACCTTTGATCAGAGAGGATTACGTCTCTTATCGCTAAATGTTGAATCCTTCCTGGTAAAGTATAAACCGAAATTGCAGCAATTGTGCCATTGACATCTGGATATCAAAGGAAAAAAAGTTATTTGTGTTAGGGTAAAGAGAACAACAAATAGCTAGTTTGGAATCAAAATGGATAAAAAGAAACATACCCACAAGCTGTTCAGGATCAATCTTCGTAGCACAATCGACCAATCTCATATATGCTCCCTTCGTCTAGAACCTCAAGCAAATTCCTAGCGACACGATACATCTGATTCATCTGGTTCACACTAACATGAAAAATAGAGGGAATGGGCATCAGTTTTCACTACTACAAAAACCCTCCTAAAGCAATACATACTTAGCAACGCCTTCAATATCCGTTGTAAATTATTGTGGTAGATACGCATGTATGCGTTGCAAGCTAATTTCGTTGTCGATTTTACTAATTGCAATGGATAGAAAAAACCTTATGAGCCCAGCCCACTAAAGCACGTCTCATCATTTAACCTCACCACACCTGGCAGTTCCGTTCCTCCCCTCCCTAACCTAGCCGCCTCCCTCCTCTCCCTCAAGGCGCAATGGGCGAGCAGGCATCCATCGCTGGTGATGCGGCTCATGCAGCGACATCGCCCTTCCATCTTCTGATGGATAGGGATTCAGATCGAGGATGTCCCGAATGGATTAATCGATCACAAGTTCGCTTTCGCGTACCTAGTAATCCTCTAAATCTGTGATACGCTACCTGTGCAGGCAAGATGTATTTGGGGAACTCCGCGATGCAGTGGTTTCTGAAAGAGCGACGGCCGCGAGTTGGAGCACGGGGGGTGCGGAAGAGCATTGGGACGTCAGAGGTTCAGGGTTCAGGCACAATTTCTCTTTCCCCCTATCAGACCCCTCTCCCGTTTTCCATTGCCTTGACCTCTGTTCTTCAGTTTTCCAGTTTTTTTTAAACATCCTGTCGTGCAGTTATATATTGCTTGTTTGGGTTGGATAGATGCCTTAGGAGCATTGCAGACTCTAGCTTGGTTTCCATCTTGCAGCTTTCCAGGTTAATGATATTGGATAGTGCTAACATTACCGATGTAGATTTATGGGCACTTAGTAATGCAGGTCATCAAATATCTTCCCTGTGCTTAATAGGCTGAAGAAGGATCGGCAACACTGGCATAGCTTCACTGCTGTACGGGAGTTCTGCCATCAACAAAACTTTGGCCGCACTGGACATTGGGAATGTACCAAGGTTGTCAGGTAGAGCTGTCACGTTGATTGCCAAGCACTACCTCCCATGCCTTTGTCTCTCTCAATGTTATTAGTGCATGATCGATCATACTAGCAACATGGTAAATACTTTTTATCCCTAAATCATACTGTGCCTCTGTTTCTCTTGATGCAAACTGTAGTCAACCAGTGCATAATTATTTATATATTGTCCATATTCTTGACCTTCAGCTAGTACTCCTGTAATATTCCAAGACAGTGTGAACTTCTACTTATGCTCCTTAGATTAACTGTTTTGTTTTATGATACTATGATTGACCATTCTATTTCTCAGTTAATTATGAATTTTGATCTGCTGTTAGATGGACCATCTACTTTTGTTTGTATTTCAGTCTGTGCGTAACCCACTGCAACATATTGGTCGGATGATCTCAATGCACAGGATATCAAAAATGTGCAAAAGCTGACTTAGCTTTGGCATGCCATCAAGGTCAGTATACCTACAAATTTTTAAGTAATTACTTGGTAGAATTCACTATACCCTTCAGACTCTTTTCACCACATTGGTACTGAAAACAAAATTTATTTGCAGGTCACAAATATTAGTTTGGTACTGATACTGTGATTGACCATTGTATTTCTCAGTTAATTAAGAATTTTGATATGCTGTTAGATGGACAATCTATTTTTGTTTGTA
The DNA here is from genome assembly GCF_022539505.1 of Lolium rigidum. Taxonomy (NCBI): domain Eukaryota; kingdom Viridiplantae; phylum Streptophyta; class Magnoliopsida; order Poales; family Poaceae; genus Lolium; species Lolium rigidum. Next base: position 90,463,665 of record NC_061508.1, read on the forward strand.
TTTCAGTCTATGCGTAACCCACTCCAACATGTTGGTTTGATGATCTAAATGCGCAGGATATCAAAAATGTGTAAAATGCCGACTTAGCTTTGGCATGCCATCAAGGTCGGTATACCTACAAATTTTTAAGTAATTACTTGGTAGAATTCACTATACCCTTCAGACTCTTTTCACCACTTTGGTACTGAAAACAAAATTTATTTGCAGGTCACAAGCTTCGAGCAAGACTTGCTATTTGGATATCAGCTCTGGATATGTTCAGCCAAAATTTAGAAATAACATATATAGATTAGGTACAATATCATGTTGATGCAAAATTGTAAATTATCTATGTATGAGATTCTGTTCCAAAAAGTCAATATATTATTTGATGCAAGAATGTAAATTGTCTATTATGATTTCGTGTATGGGAATGGTGTTAAAATAATAAATACAATGATTTATTTTATGTGATGCAGTGTGGTCATATTATCTGATTTGTGCATGGTATGTGATGTGGCATGTTGAGAAAAATGATTTTCCATCTTTTAGAGCGATCAGACCAATATTTATGTGAAATGGAATTTTCTATACATACTAGATATAACACTAGCAACGTATACTGGTGTTGCCTTGATTCTGTAGCTATTTTACAACGCATATCTCATTGGTTACCAACGCTCGTATATGCGTTGCATTGTACCTTTGCAACACCCAAAAACGCAACGCATTTTTATCCGTTGGTAGAGTCCCTAGCAACGCCTATATGGACATTTAGATACGCATTAATCCGTTGCTGTAGAGAGGGTCTTCTTGTAGTGTTTCTAGGGCCCTCTGACAGAAAAACAAGACTACAGAAAAAAGATATAGAATTGCAAGCCGGACCTGGAGCAGTTACTGCCTGTCGATAGATTTCTCTGCTCAAGAAAAAGAAGACTCGAAACTGCATCTCTTCCCGAGAGTGCAGCGCCGCCCTGACCTTGTCCTCCCCGCACAGATCCTCTTCTACCAGCGGGCCGGTCACCCGGGGACGAGGACGCGGGTCTCCTCTCCTGTCCCTGTGCATCTGCGTGCCGATGGATGCCCCGGTCGCCGGGGGACAAGGACGGGGCGGCTGCGGCTCGATGGAGGCAGACGAGGAAGAGAATCGGAGGAGAGAGACGCGCGGGTAAGGTGCTGCTCCCGCGTCATCTTTCTGCTACCGGCAAGGAAGAGTGGGGAAGGAGGTGGAGCGTCGCCGGCTGACACACACGTGAGGGAGAGGGACTGGGAGGGCGCGGCCGGTGGCGTGAGGTCGCCCGGCGGCGGGGATGGAAACGAGGGGAAGAGAGGAGAAGCCGAGAAGGGCAGAGGCGGCTGGGAGAGATGCCAACGCGATAGGGTTTGGTTGGTGGGCGCACCTTTTTCCCTTGCTCCTGATATTTCTATCCTCTCCCTCAGCCGAGTCAATCAAGCGACGCCACGTGGCCCAACTGCTGGAGGAAAAATGAGCCTGACGCCCAGCCCACGCGGCCGAGTGGCCTATCGTGGATGGCCCCAGAATGCCCCATGGGGGTGCAGCAATCATACCTTTAGATGGGGTCAGCTCATGAGAAGCACCCTACCACTGCTCTACTTGTAACTAACCTGGCCCCTCTGGTCGTGCCGCTCTACTCCACAAGGACTGAACAGTCCGCATAGGCCCCACAAGCCAGTGAAGTTTAGCATCTCCCTGACCTACCCATATATGCACGATTACAAGTCCATAACTACTTTTTAATTTGTGACAATGCCTTTGGTTGACAATGATGCAGGTATGCCGAGATGCAAAGCATCTAACCTCACGGTCATCCAGTCCTCTCCCCTCTGCGCTGCACGTGCATGTGATCACTCGGGTGCTTACTTTGGTATCGATCTCGTCACCTATCAATTTTTTTTTTTTTTTTGCGGGAGATCCAGCACCAGGAGAGGAGATTGGATCTTCATGTCCCCATCTCTCATTTTGCTTCCTTTATTTACAATTCTCCATTTCGTCTTGTTTTGGCTAGACCGTGAGTATTTTAAGCTGTGCTCCAGGCTCGATCAGGACTGTCTGACTCAGCTAAGAAAATGCAGCAGGTTTGTCAGTAAGTTGATAGCCACACTGGTAATAAGAGCATCTCCACCTGCGTGTTCCAAATAGTCGTCGGCAGGAGCGCCGACACTGCAGTATGGGGGCATCGGCACAACATCCTTCATTTACGGGAGCTGCTCCCACATCGGCGCACCCCATACGACAGACCCGATAGATGATTTGAATTAACAACTCAAATAAAAGCATAGAAATTTGAATAAGTTTTCGAATTTAAAGTTTGGGCGAACACACTGCCAGTAAATTCGAATAGGTTTCCGAATATGAAGTTTGGGCCAACATACGACCACCAAATCACCGTCTAGTCCGGCTGCAAAAAAAACTTCGGCTTCCAGGCCAAATGATCATATAAACGGGTCATGGGCGGCTCAACCTCGACGACATCCTCATCGTCGGCGAGCCCCGGTGGCAGCTCTATCGATGCAACATGATCGACGGTCATCGGGGGAGGCATGAACGTCAACGGTGCCGACGGAGACATGCAAGCCGACGGTGCCGGGGGAGACATCGACGCAGCCAGCACCCCCAGCACCTCTTGGCCGATACGCTCGCGGTACATCTCGTGCCACACTCTCGCCAACGGGTCCATGTTCTCCATGTCGGTCATCAAAATCTTGGATTCTTGAGACATCTTGGCCAACGAAAGCCGTGTCGCTTCGTTGGTGGCCTTCATAGCAGCGGCGTGAGCTTCCATCTTCGCCGCCTCCACCTCCTCCCTCTCCAACTCGATCTTCTTGTTTTGCTTGTCTAGTATTGCCTTCCACGCGACGGCTTCTCCTTCGGCGCCACGGTGTGCGGCTTCGGCGGCGCCTTCGTCGGCGCTCGTTTCCTTCGTCGGAGCCTTTCTCTTCGGTGGCATGGCGGATGCGAGGATTTTTTGGGTTGGAGCCTGGATGGGAGATGGAGCGACGGGCGGGAGAAATGAGCGGCGGAGGGAAGGGGTTTTGGTGAAAAAGAAGTATATTTTTGGGATGTGTGGCTGACAAGCGGCTCCCACGCTCAAAAAAATCCGTCTCTAGAGGGCGCGTCCGATTCGTGCCATCGCGAAAGGGCCGGCACGGGTTTACCGGCGTTTCTATTGGACTCAAAAACGCACCGGCGCTTTTTGAGACGCGACGGTGTGAGTTATTTTCGCTGCCGGTTGCCAAAACACTATCGAGATCGCTATGAAACGCGCGTGGAGATGCTCTAACTGCGCAACGCAGCAAGCTATTCGTCGCCTCTCTCTCGCAGGATAGATCTCTAGATCGCATCTTGCACCGAGCTCGCGTACAGAGGGAAAGGAAATACGTGGGAATATTCACGCGAGCTAGGATGCAATGGCGAGCAATTCAGCACACGACCGAGCTTAATAAGCAGCCATGCTGACAAAGTGAGCTGTGACCATGAACCACATGTCCCCGAACCGAAGAACACGCGCGCCAGGCGCTCCCCTGGATCGAAATCGCATGTCTAGCCGGTGTCCTCCACATGTGGAACATCTCAGGCGTTGGTAGATGGAACAGTGGCCGCCGGTGCCCTGGTCTATCATTGGAGAAATCAATCGGCTTGTGTAGCTTGTTTAGTTGTAGTCCTTAACTTAATTGGTAGGTCATCCCCAGCCGTGACTGATTCAGAACTGGAGGTATGCTTGCAGGTTCAGACGTGAACGTAGAAAAAACCGCTCATAGCTTTGTAGGCTGGGCGTCTCTGGCTTGCATCGGCACAACAATTTTTGACCAGTTTGATTGCTCGGGGTCACTCGCGTTTTTGCATGACACGGATCTTAAAGCACCCCCGGAACAGGTCCTAAAGGAACGTCCGTTTATCAAGGGACAAGCCTGGCGAGACGAAAATCGAAAACGCCGTTCACGCGGACGCTCCACCTCGGCATGACAGGAGAAATCAAAATCCCAACAGCATTGCGCGGCAAAGGTATGGGTAACCTCCGGCTTCGGTTATCCTGTCCATTAGCCCCTCCTAAACTTTCCATTTCCCCAATTTTGGCACTAGCGGCGGCTGCGGCGACCTAGATCTGGCATCGCGCATCTCCTTCGGTTTCGGAGCCGGACCAGGGACCCCGTTTCCAGCCGCAGCGGAGCCTGCGCACATCTGCGGCGGCTTTCGGCCGTGTCCATCGTCCGTCATGACGGAGGTAAGGGGAACCTCCTCTACTTTACTGTAGTGTCAGATTCATGTTGGTAGAACTAGTTGGGTTCTATAAGACCGTTCGTAATGCATAGATCTTGTTTGAGTAGACCCACCAGCTCTAGCTTGTGCATCACGTCGCAACACTCATCGTTTTCATAATAGCCTGGATCCTGATGGTGCACAAGAGAGCAGTTAGGCTACTTTTTTTCCCTGTGTCAGTTACGGTCCTATGTTACAACGAGATTAGGAGAGGATTGCCAACCAAAACTACATCTACAACTCCACCGATGTAGAGGCTATCTAGATGCTTCGGATGAGAAGAGCCCCTTTCTTTGCACTTGTGAAAACATTCAAGGAGAGAGGACTGCTGGTTGATAGCATCCACACCTCTGTCGAAAAATAAGTCGCAACATTTCTTCATGTCGTAGGTCTTAACTAGAGGTTCAGAGTCATCCATAGCACATTCAGGCGATCAACGAAGACTATCTCTGGGTACTTCCAGCAGGTGTTGTACGCAATTGGGAAGCTCAGAGGTGAAATGATCAAGCTAGCATCAACGAACACACCACCCAAGATCAAGAACAGGTACAGGTGGTTCCCGTATTTCAGGGTGAGTACAAATTCATGTTCGTTCTACCTTTCAGGCGTGTGCTACTGTCAGAAACATGACTGTGTGCTAATTTTTTACAGGATTGCATTGGGGCTATTAATGGTACTCATGTGACTGCAAAGGTACCGAGATCAATGTCTGCAACATTTCGCGGGAGGAAGCACTACACCTGTCATAACGTGCTAGCAGTTGTGGATTTCGGTATGAGGTTCACCTACGTGCTTGCTGGGTCGGAGGGTTCAGCTCATGATGCAAGCATCCTGGCCGACAGCTTGTCAAGGCCTCATGTGTTGCAAATCCCTGAGGGTAAGTTCTACCTTCGAGAAGTTGGATATGCATACCGACCTGGTATTCTACCTCTCTTCAGCAAAACAAGGTACCACCTCAACGAGTTCTCTCCGTGCACCGACCTTAGAATGCGAAAGAGTTGTTCAATCTGAGATACTCAAGCCTTAGAGTCACCATTGAGAGAGGCTTTGCTGCATTGAAGAACAGGTTCAAAGTCCTTGACCATAAACCGTTCTAAACTTTTGACACTCAAGTAAAGTTGGTCCTTACTTGCTGCATTCTTCACAACTGGATACTAGGTTGGGGCGAGGATGAGTTTTCCGAAGAGGTTGTCACTTTTGATGAAGTAGAGACCGGCCATGGCGTGGACGCATATGACAATGATGCGAAGGAGAAGAGGCAAGAGTGAGCAGACCCAATGTGGAAAGCCATAGGCAACACCACCATCTGAGAAGAAAAAGTGAAGAGGTGAAGAAATGAAGAAGAGAAAAAGTGAAGAAGTGAAGAAGAAGAACCCCCTTTGATCTCTTTTTCTCGAACCCCAATCTGACATGTACGGACAATCCTGTAGTGTCCCGTATGGCCCATGTTGTTTTGTACGATTATTTTTTGTATGTATGGTGTACTACTACGATTACGTGTGTGTGACGTAATGTTTACCGAAAAGGAAGGACATATAAAAGGGTCGTGGGTGTTTCCGACATGGGCTGGATATGTGTTTCGGCGGGCCTAAGGTAGAAAAAAATCGAGTATACTCCCTCAACTTCGGTTATGGGGGAGCACTCAAGCAGGACTCTTCCACCAATAGCTTCAATAGGGCCTCAAACAGGTCTATGGGGTGCTAGCCACGAAACAGGCTTCCACGGGCGTTTTCATAGACCACCAACACATTTTGGACCTCGGCAAAATAGCGGGCACGTCCACACCAGACCCTACCCACAAGGGCCGGGGCCGCGAGAGGGGGGTGCCAACACTCCTCGCCACGTCGAACGGTCTCCTCGGGGCCCATTTAGCAGCAGTTGCGATTGTTCATTGCCTAGCCGGGTCAAACACATGTCAACTACGACCAAATCGACTTTCGAGATGCCAAAGTAACGGCGCCACCGCCGGTCACCTACCGCGAACAACCTCCCTATTTATGTCTTCCGACATCGCTATATCGTCGGTCTGCCCTAGTGTCACCTCTATCTATCTATCTATCTATCTATCTATCTATCTATCTATCTATCTATCTATCTATCTATCTATCTATCTATCTCTCCCACAGTCGCCATAGATAGTTGCTGACTGGACTAGCACGAGGCCACTCAGCTTGCCAAATACGACATGCTCGCTCTGCCAAAAGCAATAGGGCCGAGGGGCTAGGCCATCAGCTTGGCGAGGTACTTGTGCCATCAGCTTGGGCGGGGACGCGGTGTACTTGTGCCATCAGTGTCCGTCCATCGATCGTGGAGTGGCTGGTAATATTTTCCTTTTCTTTTGTAATCAAAATATCTCTCAAACCAGATGTTCAAATAAAATTCCATTTTCACGGTTGTCCTAGTCTCGCCGAGTAAAAACTAGATCCTATAATGATAGATTTTGACGAACTTATTTTGGCACTGCCTTTCGTGACTACGCTGTACTCATTGGATTGCTTTGCACATCACTGTATCCTCATAGTGCACTGAGACACCTGTAGGATAACGTTGCATAGAAAACAAAAATTTTCCTACCGCGAACACGCAATCCAAGCCAAGATGCAATCTAGAAGACGGTAGCAACGAGGGGATGATCAAGACTAACCCTTGAAGAGATTCCAAAGCCTATAAGAGTAGGCTCTTATTCCTGCGGTAGACGATCACTTGCCGCTTGCAAAAGCGCGTAGAAGATCTTGATCACGATCGGTTCCGGCGCCACGAACGGGCAGCACCTCCGTACTCGGTCACACGTTCGGTTGTTGATGAAGACGACGTCCACCTCCCCGTTCCGGCGGGCAGCGGAAGTAGTAGCTCCTCTTGAATCCGACAAGCACGACGGCGTGGTGTCGGTGGTGGTGGAGAAGTCCGGCGAGCTTCGCTAAGCGTGCGGGAACTATAGAGGAGAGAGGGGCGGCTAGGGTTTGGGAGGGGGCGCCGGCCATCTAGTGGTGCGGCCACCTTGTGGTGCTTAGGGTGGTCAGCCCCCTCCCTTGGCCCCTCATTATATAGGTGGAACCCCAAGAGGTGGTGTCCAAGTCTTCGAATAAGACCCGAACCAAAACCTTCCATAGGAGGGGGAAACCTAGCTAAGCTAGGACTCCCACCAAGGTGGGAGTTCCACCTCCCATGTGGGGGTTGGCCGGCCCCCTAAGGGGAGTCCACTTGGGACTCCTCCCCCACTAGGGTTGGCCGGCCATGGAGGTGGAGTCCCATGTGGACTCCACCTTCCTTGGTGGTTTCTTCCGGACTTTTCTAGAACCTTCTAGAACCTTCCATAGAACCTTCCGCGACATTTTTATTCACATAAAATGACATCCTATATATGAATCTTATTCTCCGGACCATTCCGGAACTCCTCGTGATGTCCGGGATCTCATCCGGGACTCCGAACAAATATTCGAACTCCATTCCATATTCAAATACTACCATTTCAACATCCAACTTTAAGTGTGTCACCCTACGGTTCGTGAACTATGCGGACATGGTTGAGTACTCACTCCGACCAATAACCAATAGCGGGATCTGGAGATCCATAATGGCTCCCACATATTCAACGATGACTTTAGTGATCGAATGAACCATTCACATACAATACCAATTCCCTTTGTCTCGCGATATTTTACTTGTCCGAGGTTTGATCTTCGGTATCACTCTATACCTTGTTCAACCTCGTCTCCGACAAGTACTCTTTACTCAGTACTGTGGTATGTGGTCTCTTATGAACTTATTCATATGCTTGCAAGACATTAGACGACATTCCACCGAGAGGGCCCAGAGTATATCTATCCGTCATCGGGATGGACAAATCCCACTCGTTGATCCATATGCCTCAACTCACACTTTCCGGATACTTAATCCCACCTTTATAGCCACCCATTTACGCAGTGGTGTTTGATGTAATCAAAGTACCTTTCCGGTATAAGTGATTTATATGATCTCATGGTCATAAGGACTAGGTAACTATGTATCGAAAGCTTATAGCAAATAACTTAATGACGAGATCTTATGCTACGCTTAATTGGGTGTGTCCATTATATCATTCATACAATGACATAACCTTGTTATTAATAACATCCAATGTTCATGATTATGAAACTAATCATCCATTAATCAACAAGCTAGTTTAAGAGGCATACTAGGGACTTCTTTGTTTGTCTACATATCACACATGTACTAATGTTTCGGTTAATACAATTATAGCATGATATATAAACATTTATCATAAACATAAAGATATAAATAATAACCACTTTATTATTGCCTCTAGGGCATATCTCCTTCAGTCTCCCACTTGCACTAGAGTCAGTAATCTAGTTTACATTTGTAAAGATATAACACCTTGGCCTTATGGTGCTTTATCATGTATTGCTCACGGGAGAGGTTTTTAGTCAACGGATCCGACACGCTCGTAAACGTATGTATTTTGTAATTCATTTGCGTCTCAACGCATCACTCATTTTCAAATGAGTCGGCATTAAATATGTTTGATCTTACTGGTGGAACCTTAATTCCGCTGTCTGAAATATGTCACTAATATTGTCACACACAATATAGCTTCAAAGTTCCGACTCGTCGGAACTGCACCAAGTTCTCAAAGAACCTCTTGACTTAACATCCTTTGTCATTGTCAAAATAATGACATACTCTGCCTTCTTTTGTAGAATCCGTCACAATATTTAGAACTCTTCTAAATCTAGCATAGACAATCTTCTAGCTCATTGTGCTACCTTTTAATCAACACTTAGTCTAATTTGAGATTGAATTTGTATTTTATATGTGACAAAACCAATATCGGTGTAACACCTTACAGCGATTTGTTTGTCATTTCTTCATACAAAAATATATATATATATATCCTTAGTTCTTCTAAAGTACTGAAGGATATTCTTACTGTTGTCCAATGATCATCATATGAATCATTCTGGTATATGCTCATAACACTTTATAGCATATGATATCTGATTGTGTACATATTATTCGTGATCTATAATCACTCATGTGTTTTTACTCATTGAGTGTCAGATACACTCAAGTCTTGTTAAACCTTCACATGACAAGAACAATTTCTTAATATTTCTATATTGAACTACTTCAATATCCATCATATGTACTTTGACTTTAAACTTATTTATGTGTTTCAATCTATCTTCATAGATCTTGACACTAAATATGTTTCAGTCCAAATCCTTTCATTGAAGTTAATTTTCAATGAAACCTTTTAATCAAGTATATAATTACATCATTTATAACCAACTATATGTCATCTACATAAGTATTATAAATATGTCTCAGCGCTCCCACTTAATCTCTTGCAAATGCAAGCCTCTTCATCGTCTTTGATGAAATCAAAAAATTCTTTGACTATTTCATCTGGTGAAGATTCAACTCCGCGATACTTACTTCATCCAATTGAAGTTCGTATACCTATCTAGTATTCCACGGACCAGCAAAACTCTTGGTTGTATCTTGTATACACCTTTAATATACACTTCTGATAAGTAATGTATTTTGCCATCCTTCTAACATATCTCATAAAAGAAATATGTAGTGATTACTAGAATAATCCATATAGACTATAAGCATTGCTACGGAAGATCTAATCTTGTCGTAGTCAACTCTTTGAACTTTGTCGTAAACAACTTTTCGACAAGTCAAGCTTCTTCAAAGATATTTCATCCAAGTCCATCAATTTTATAGATCCATTTACTTTCAAAAAGTATTCATCTATCTTGGATTTCATGGCGTATAGCCATTTTAACGGAGTCAGGGCCCATCATAACTTCTTTGTTTGTAGTTGGTTTATCATTTGTTCAAAAAACAATCCTTTGTTCACAAATCATTTATTTGATCACAAAGTAAACCATACCTACAAGATTCAATATGTACTTCGATCTCCATGGCTAAAAACACTTTGTAGTCATGAGAGCCATAATCGTCGTGGCCGCTTCCGAAACCAATTCCGATGCTGCGCTACTCTGATCATTATGCTCAGGTTCATAAACCTTATCAAATTATATTGTCCTCCCACTCAAATACTTCACTCGAAACAATTTCTCGGAAATAAGAAACATTGACAAACACTTTTATCTTTGTCTCGTGGGAAGAATTCCCAATTAAATCTCTGGGATAACCAACAAAGACATTCATCCGATTTTGGTTGACTATTAGGGTTTATACCCATGCCATAACTTGTATGGTGTCATTTCAACGGATCATGATGATGCTCTATTCAGTGTAAAAGCGGTAGTCACTAAAGCATAATTCACAAAAATATAATGGCATCAATATTTTATCTCATCATTGATCCAACAAAGTTTGGATATATCTCTTGGATACTTCATCATCACTATGATACTCCAAGAAACGTAAGTTGTAGAACAATTTCATAACTCTCTTAGATGTTCGCTAAAACTCGTAATTCAAATATTTCCACCATGATCCAATCATAGATATTTGATTTCTATTACGATGATTTCCACTTCATGCTGAAATTTATTTGAATCATATTCAAATGTTTCAAACTTTTCCTTATTGAATATATCCACATATATACTCAATTCATTGTTTGAAAGTTTTCATGAAGTAGAAGAATCTTCCGCACACAACTATGCCCAATGAACCACATATATCATTATGTATGTTTTCACTAAGTTAGTTGCCCGTTCAACTCTTCGGCCTATGAACGGTATTTCAGTCATTACCTTTTAGAAAAGATTTTGCAAGTGCCAAACGATTCAATAAATCGAATGACTCCAAAAATCCATTTTCATGGAGTTCCTTCATGCGATCCTTTCTAACATGACCTAAATTGCGGTTCCACAAATAAGTGGAATTCAAATCATTTGCCTTATGGCATTTTTAGCGTCAGTGTTATGTATGTGTGTTTCACCATTAAGATTTATAATAACTTATCCATCATACATGGAGTAATGTCATAATTTGAACAACTCATTGTTTTCATTTGACCAGAGCAAAATAACAATTATTAAGTTCTTTATTATAAATTCTAAGGGCTAGATAGAATGCCAACGACGAACATAATAACACTTTATTTTGTTCCAGTACGTGCATTCCTATCATATTCCTTGTCGACCACTTAGGCCATTGTATTCTTGTATTGCGTTGTTTTGTATGACACTTCATACCAACCAATATGGTATTAATACCCAAGAATTTCATTGTGTGACTTAACTAGGAATACAACCATAACATGTATATCATTTATATACACCTGAGCTAGACTTTCTAGTCTTTTCTTTTCTTTTGCCAAAATATCTTTTGCAGTTTCTCTTTTAGCTTTCCTCATTATTCAGAAAAACATTTCAACATCAATAACTTCTAGGTTTGTTGGTCAAATACCAATAACCTTGAGGTTCTTACTTTGAAGTTGATCATCATATGACAAGTGTTTCAGATTTCACTATTAGTAAATTTGTAATACGATGAACAATTTCACTCATAATTTTATCCATCAATTCATGATAACTTTCTGAGACCATGTCTGTACATGCTAGGCTCATAAAGTTTAAACCTTAGTATTCGCATATGCAAAACTGGCTTGCACCCGTTGGAAGCACACGTAGAATCTATAACACCCGATCATCACGTGATGCTTCGAAACGACGAGTCTTAGCAACGGTGCATACTAAGGACAATCACTTCATGGATATGCGAATATCGTTAGTGCCCCAATAGTTGGAGGATTGGGACGCCTTGCGTCTTCAATCTTCGTACATTCCCATAAAACTTATGAGTTTATGTAGTCTCACCAAATTTATATTCTATCATCTTGCAATAAGGTCTTAGATATCACATATATCTCGTACCTTGATTATTTCTGAAAACTAAATTTTCAGCTCCTTACTTTTGAACTTCAAGTTTCACGGAGACAAGATAACTTTAGGTACTAATTGAAACCATAGCTCTCTGAATCAACAAAGTGAGTTTTACTAAAAGTTTGCAATAGGACTTAATCATTTCTTGATTCATTAACAATACGGTACCAATCCGTAAAGTTTCTAGTCAGATTTTAACAAGTATTTCTATCTCAATTATAAGACTAGCGCATAGTAGTAAACGGATGCCAATACTACAAAATTAATTCAAAATACTACTCGGACTATGTTTATGATAATTAGTTCATGTTTTAATCTAATTACTAATGAACTCCCACTTAATACAACATCCCTCATAGTTGTTAAGTGGTACACGATCCACATCCACTACACCAAAACCGATCATCACGTGAGATGATGTAGCTTCAATGGTGAACATCAACATGTTGATCATATCATCCATATGACTCGTGTTCAACCTTTCGGTTTCCGTTGTCCCGAGGCCATGTCTCGTACATGCTAGGCTCGTCAAGCAAACCCAAGTATTCCGCGTGTGCAACATGGCTTACACCCGTTGTATGTTGAGTTTATCACACCCGATCATCACGAGATGCTTCAAAACGTCGAACAATGCAACGGTGCATACGAGGGAAGAACACTTTATTATCTTGATATTAATGTGAGGGATCATCTTATAATGCTACCGTCGCGATCTAAGCAAAATAAGATGCATAAAAGGATTAACATCACATGCAGTTCATATGTGATATGATATGGCCCTTTTGTCTTTGCGCCTTCGATCTTCATCTCCAAAGCACGGACATGATCTCCATCATCAACGGGCATGATCTCCATCATCGTTGGCGTAGCGTCAAGGTTCATGGCGCCGTCTTCATGGTTGTTCACCTCATGTAGCAACTATTACAACTACTTTGAAATACTACTCAACATGAAAATTAAAGACAACCATAAGGCTCCCGCCGGTTGCCACAATACAATAATGATCATCTCATACATATTCATCATCATATCATGGCCATATCACATCACCAAACCCTGCAAAAACAAGTTAGACGTCTCTAATTTGGTTTGCATATTTTACGTGGTTTAGGGTTTTCGAGTAAGATCTAATCTACCTACGAACATGAACCACAACGGTGATACTAGTGTTGTCAATAGAAGAGTAAATTGAATCTTCACTATAGTAGGAGAGACAGGCACCCGCAAAGCCTCTTATGCAATACAAGTTGCATGTCGAACGAGGAGCAAGTCTCATGAACGCGGTCATGTAAAGTTAGCCCGAGCCGCTTCATCCCACTATGCCACAAAGATGCAAAGTACTCAAACTAAAGATAACAAGAGCATCAACGCCCACAAAACCATTGTGTTCTACTCGTGCAACCATCTATGCATAGACACGGCTCGATACCACTCGTAGGATAACGTTGCATAGAAAACAAAAATTTTCCTACCGCGAACACGCAATCCAAGCCAAGATGCAATCTAGAAGACGGTAGCAACGAGGGGATGATCAAGACTAACCCTTGAAGAGATTCCAAAGCCTATAAGAGTAGGCTCTTATTCCTGCGGTAGACGATCACTTGCCGCTTGCAAAAGCGCGTAGAAGATCTTGATCACGATCGGTTCCGCGCCACGAACGGGCGGCACCTCCGTACTCGGTCACACGTTCGGTTGTTGATGAAGACGACGTCCACCTCCCGTTCCAGCGGGCAGCGGAAGTAGTAGCTCCTCTTGAATCCGACAGACACGACGGCGTGGTGTCGGTGGTGGTGGAGAAGTCCGGCGGAGCTTCGCTAAGCGTGCGGGAACTATAGAGGAGAGAGGGGGCGGCTAGGGTTTGGGAGGGGGGCGCCGGCCATCTAGTGGTGCGGCCACCTTGTGGTGCTTAGGGTGGTCAGCCCCCTCCCCTTGGCCCCTCATTATATAGGTGGAACCCCAAGAGGTGGTGTCCAAGTCTTCGAATAAGACCCGAACCAAAAACCTTCCATAGGAGGGGGGAAACCTAGCCAAGCTAGGACTCCCACCAAGGTGGGAGTTCCACCTCCCATGTGGGGGTTGGCCGGCCCCCTAAGGGGAGTCCACTTGGGACTCCTCCCCCACTAGGGTTGGCCGGCCATGGAGGTGGAGTCCCATGTGGACTCCACCTTCCTTGGTGGTTTCTTCCGGACTTTTCTAGAACCTTCTAGAACCTTCCATAGAACCTTCCGCGACATTTTTATTCACATAAAATGACATCCTATATATGAATCTTATTCTCCGGACCATTCCGGAACTCCTCGTGATGTCCGGGATCTCATCCGGGACTCCGAACAAATATTCGAACTCCATTCCATATTCAAATACTACCATTTCAACATCCAACTTTAAGTGTGTCACCCTACGGTTCGTGAACTATGCGGACATGGTTGAGTACTCACTCCGACCAATAACCAATAGCGGGATCTGGAGATCCATAATGGCTCCCACATATTCAACGATGACTTTAGTGATCGAATGAACCATTCACATACAATACCAATTCCCTTTGTCTCGCGATATTTTACTTGTCCGAGGTTTGATCTTCGGTATCACTCTATACCTTGTTCAACCTCGTCTCCCGACAAGTACTCTTTACTCGTACCGTGGTATGTGGTCTCTTATGAACTTATTCATATGCTTGCAAGACATTAGACGACATTCCACCGAGAGGGCCCAGAGTATATCTATCCGTCATCGGGATGGACAAATCCCACTGTTGATCCATATGCCTCAACTCACACTTTCCGGATACTTAATCCCACCTTTATAGCCACCCATTTACGCAGTGGTGTTTGATGTAATCAAAGTACCTTTCCGGTATAAGTGATTTATATGATCTCATGGTCATAAGGACTAGGTAACTATGTATCGAAAGCTTATAGCAAATAACTTAATGACGAGATCTTATGCTACGCTTAATTGGGTGTGTCCATTATATCATTCATACAATGACATAACCTTGTTATTAATAACATCCAATGTTCATGATTATGAAACTAATCATCCATTAATCAACAAGCTAGTTTAAGAGGCATACTAGGGACTTCTTTGTTTGTCTACATATCACACATGTACTAATGTTTCGGTTAATACAATTATAGCATGATATATAAACATTTATCATAAACATAAAGATATAAATAATAACCACTTTATTATTGCCTCTAGGGCATATCTCCTTCAACACCGCCTTTCTGTATCATGTTGCATTGTCTTGGATGGCTTTTGCACGACACGGTGTCCTGGTAGTGCACCGGCCATGAACTACCTTTTTGTACCAAGTTATACTCCTGGAAGTGCACCGCCCGTACACTACCTTTTTATGTCGTGGTGCACTGCTTTTCGGTCGCAGTACTTTGCACGATATCCTGACAGTGCACCGTTCGTGCACTGGCTTTTTTACTGCATTGCACTTGCTTTTTTCACTGTGCATTCTTTTGCAGTGCATTGCTTTTTTATTTACTTTTTTGTGTGTTTGTGTCAGTACGGTACGAGCAAAAAAATAGTAAAACTGTAGTGCAATATGGAACAACAAAAAGTGAGTGGATATAGAGCAGCGGGCAGTTGGCAAGCAGGCATAGCCCGTGCACGAGCCGCGCGCTCTCCCCCTAGTCGTCCTCTATAACTTTGAATGAAATTCATAGATTTTGATTTGTGACTAAATCTCTATAGGGGCATAGGTGGGAGCAAATACCATTTGGCTCTCTCAAGTAAACCTCACCGAACGCCACAATCACGGCTAGATAGAACTTGTACATCACGTCAAGGCAGGTGGTCTTAGTCATTCGCAAGTACTCATCAATGAGATCACCCGACACTTCATACGCAAACATGTGAATAGTTGAGGAACACTTATGATAAGAGTTGAACACTAACTTACCAGTGGCATCGGGCTTGCATCTGAATGAAGTAGGCATCATAGTCCCTAATGCCTCGTAGAATAGTTAAGAACAGGTCTTTTGTCATCAGCAAGTGGCGCCGGAACAGACTCGCATTGAAGACTGGCTTCATGTGTGTGTGTGTGTGGGGGGGGGGAGTAGTCCCGCTGGAGCCGGTAGTTGCCACCCTCTTAATTGCGCGTGGCATTGCCCATGCGAGGACTCGCTGAGCCCCTGCGCACCGGATGCTGCCTCTCAGTGTGGTCATGGATGAGGATGGCCACAACAATCATGAACTCCGAAGAGCCTTTCGACTCCTCGTCCGATGAGCTGGCCATGACGGTGTCGTAGAAGGACTCGATCAAGTTGTTGAGGTCTATCTGCTGGTAACAAGAATGGATCAATGGCCAGTCTATATGGCTCAAATGGCCGAAAAATGGTCCTAGTTTTTGTACCTGAAAATTGGCCTTGCAATTGGACTAACATATCCTGCGCGTCGATATTGGTTGTCAGGTCCGAGCAGACGGTCGGTGAACAGGGTTCTAGAACGATGCTGACGAGTGCTCTCTTGGATGTTGGCATTGCTCGCGGCCTACCAACAATTGCGAGGAGCCCGGGCAGAAACACACGTGAACGTGGGTTGCTGTCCATGTCAACGCATTCGAGCTAAGAATACGTTGACACGGATAAATCCCGTGGCTAGATTTTACACATTTTCTATCCATACAGGAAGACGTCTGATATATTTACGTGGGGGCTGCTGCTGTAGATGAAGCACCGCTAAAAATCAGAGCCGCTTTTGCGCGGAGAAGCGACCGCTGCAAACAACGCGCCTGCACCATGTGAGCTAATTTTCTAGGGTCATGCACGTGAGTTTGTTGTTAGGCATCTCCAACGGGGCGACGAATTTCGGACGCCCAAAAGTAGTTGCGAGCGTCCGTTTTCGTTGCCCCGCTGACATATTTTGTCTGTGCGTCCGTTTTTGTTTGGGTGTGCTTCCACCGGGGCAACCCATTTTTAGATTTGCAACGCATTTGAAAATATAAAAAGTAGTACATTTAAATGCATAAAAACTATACAATGTAGATCTAGAAGCCTAGACTACTTGCTTCCGGACGGGCCGGCCCCATCATTGCGTCGCTCCATCACCTGCTTCTCCACCGCCTCCCGTGCGGCTGCTATGGCTCGGTGCGCCGCCGCGTCCTCTTGCAAGCACTGCTGCAGCCTCGCGTTGGCGGCGTCGTCCTTGAGCGTCTCGAAGGACTCGGCGGCCGCCAGCCTGCGCTGTTCCAGCTCGGCGTCCAACGCCGCGTGGCCCGCCAGCTCCTCCTCTGCTTCCTTTTGCGCGAGTGCCAAGGCCTTGGCGTCCCTGACCGGGTCGAGGAGGTCGCCCGTGCTGTCGTCGGAGTCGAACTCCTCGTCGGAGCTCGAGGTCGGGGGAGGTGGAGTGGGAGGTGTAGGAGGAGGTGGAGGCGCGGCAGCCTGGCCGCGGCCGGCGTTGCTCATGGTGGCTGCGGTGGAGTCTGAGCGGTAGCGGCGCTACGGTGGAGGTTGTGCGGCGGCTAGGGTTTATGTGGGGAGGAGATGAGATGATGGCGCCCCTGTTTATATAAATCAGAGGCAGGGCGACGGCCGCGGCACGCGTGGCAACGCCATTACTTCGTGCGCAGAGGTATGCGACGGCCGCACGCCACGCGAGACATCGCCATTTACGCGGCCGCAGACTGCCGAAGCGACGCCTCGGCGCCAGTAGTGGTGGAGAAGACGCATCGACGCTGGGTCACTGCCAGGTGGGCCAGACAAAACGTCCGCCAGACGCGAGCAGACACTTTCCGCATCCGCGCAGCGTCCGCAGAGACGCATCCCAGACGCATATTTGGGCCAGGTTTGCGTCTCCGCGGACGGTCCGGTCACTTTGCGTCGCCCCGCAGGAGGTGGTGCCAGAAGCATTTGCGGTCACGGCGGACGAAAACGGTCGCTCAGCGACCGTTTGCGTCACGCCGCTGGAGATGCCCTTACCTACAAAAATCAAT
Organism: Lolium rigidum; assembly: GCF_022539505.1. Taxonomy (NCBI): domain Eukaryota; kingdom Viridiplantae; phylum Streptophyta; class Magnoliopsida; order Poales; family Poaceae; genus Lolium; species Lolium rigidum. Next base: position 90,481,747 of record NC_061508.1, read on the forward strand.
AAGGGCCGGTAGAGACGCCGATATCTCTTTACGGGGAATGCCGGCACTGTATCCTCTATTTGGGGGAGCTGTTCCCACACCGGCGTCGCCAAACCGGCGGCCCCGATAGATTTTTTGAATTAAAATTACAAATAAAAGCATAGAAAATCAAATAAAGAGAAGAAATATTCCATTCCACAAACTAATACATAATTGGGAACATGGTTTACACAAATATATAATTTCGAACATGGTTTTCCACAAACTAATACATAGTTTGAACCATGGTTGACACAAATATAAAACATTGAAAAATAACTAAACCTAACTAGGTCGGTCATCGCAGGTTTCGTGTGTCCGTTGCCAAGAAAGAACACTCTCAGACACACCCAGTCACCCAAACTGGAAAATCCAGCTGGTGTCGGTGCCTCTGTTGGTTCTTTCGAGTAAGAACATCCAAAAACATGCGTGCCCATTTTTGCTGCGAAGAAACAACACTCAGTCGTCCTCCTCCTCATCTGTGTCGCCGTGGTAGTGGTGGCGGCAGCGCATCGCGTTGAACACCTTGACGCTCATGTCCCCCTCGCCAAAGTAGGAGAACATGAGCACGTAGTCTGCTTCAAGGTGGTGGTAGCGCGCAAACTTCTCCCAACCGATGTGGAGGTACATCTTGCCCCGCGCGTCGTAGATCATGTCCACAATCCACCGGCGGCAGCGAGCCCGGCTGGTCGCCGGCGACGAAGTTGGCGAACGTGTCCTGCAGCCTCTGGATGTCGTGTGGGTCGCCCTTAAGGACAATAACGAACTCGAACACCACTCGCCGCTCCACCTCCTGCAGATCTGACGATGAAGACGACGGGGTCCCAGGCGACAGCGAGCGTGCAGCTCTGCCGCGGCCACGACCACGACCACGGCCGCGACCTCGGCCTCGGCCTCGACCTCGGCCTGGATCAGACATGGCGTCGTCTCTTCAGATGGTGGTGGCTAGGGTTGGGAGAGAGGCGCTAGGGTTTGTGTGTGAGAGGGACTATGAGAGGCGGCCATTTTAATAGGCCGGAGGGAGACGGGGGAGCGGTGCGCTCATTAACGCTGGCACGAAGATCAAGGCGCACGCGACGAGACGGTTCGTTTCGCGTTTGCGGAAACTGCACCGCCGCTGCGCCCCAATAACTCCCGTTGCGAGGTAGGCGACGGTTAGGTTAAAATTGAATGAGCCGCTGACGCGTCGGCCCCGCCACTCCCCGCGGCGTGACTTTTGGGATTTGTGGCTGATAGGCGGCTCCCACGCCCAAAAGTTTCAGCCGCGCGAGGCGCCGACGCGCCCGATACGCGCCCTTGGCGAAGAGGCAGACACGGGGTTGCCGGTGATTCTATTGAACTTGAAAATTTCCGGCAGCCGCTTGGAACACACCGCTGCGAGTCTATTTTTGCTCCCGACCCTCAAATCAGTATCAGGACTGCTATCGGGAACACTGTTAAAGATGCTCTAGCGTAGTGCCGCACGGCACGGCACGACCGCACGAGTAGTGGCCGCGAGGGACGCCGCACGTCCCGCCTTTTCTTCCCAGCGCGCGGCCGGGGACCGTCCGCCTGGGGTGGCCGGCCGCCGTCCCCGTGACCCCGCCGCGGCCGAGGGTCTCGCCAAAAGGTAAGCCTTGTCTGTCTACGCCGCCGCCGCCTCCGCCGGTTGCTTAACGCGGACCTTTCTGTTGGTGCTGCTTTGCTTAGCGTAGGTACCGTTTCGAGGCGCACGAATGGCACGTACGAAATGGGCTCAATCGACATGGGCGTCTGTACGTACGAGATGTCGCTGGAAGTGGCTACTACGTATCTACATATGCCGACCTACCCTATATTTTACTTGGAAACTTGCGTCGTAAAAAGGAAACCGAGAGTTCTGGGTGCATAGATCACATAGCTAGCTCGTTTTTCTTTCATCGCGTGCGGCGTCTCTAGCGTTCCGCGAAGGCGACGTACGCTGCCGTACGGTGCGTCCCCGGAAGATGGGATCAATAGTCAAACTTGAAAGCCATAGCTACGAGTCAAACAAATCTTGATTACACACACTTGTGTGGATCCATCGTCAACTCCCAGCTGCAGAGCCTTTAACAAATGCGCATACCCTCCTCGCGGTAACATATCAAAATACTAACCAGAAACCAGTTCTCTACTCGTACTCACGGAGTATAGTCGTCTGCAATTAATTAGTTATGCATCCCTGATCGAGTAGTTCCAGCTGCAGCCATTGACTAACGACAGGAAATCCTAGCTAACTGACCCTTTACTAGTTTGTAAGCTAATAAGCCGCGAAACAATCGTCCCTAATTTCTACCATGCCGCGATTAGCTCGGACGAAGGAATTCATTTCAATTCCGCGCTTGATGCAAACGGTACAAGTACAAGGATCGTCGACGTCGCGGCCCACGTCACGTCAGTTGCACATATAAATTCATTCATTTATCCCTTCCCCTTCTTTTTATTGCTGGCGCGGCAACGACGGTGTGTCCTGGCCGGTCTAAATATGGCGTGGTTGTCTGGCCCTAATCCGGCTCGGCTCCGTGCCAAGACAGGCACGTCCTTGTTTTGCCCGTACGCTATGGCGATGATGGAAATTGGAATGGACCCTTCCGTGGATCTTCCGTTCTCTCTAGCTAGCCTAGTTTGTGTGTGCCATGAACATAACGTGTGTGCATCTCTACGTCACGCCACATTGCGGAAGTATGCGTTACAGTACGTGACAATAATGGGAGCAAAAGCGAGAGAACAAGCGTGTTAAAACTGTTTAATTTTGACCGGTTGCCCGTTTGCTGCAGGGCTAGGGTGACGACAAGGTGGTTGGTAGTTTCATAGTAAATATCTGGATATCATTTTAGTGGGCAAATTATCGTCGACATTGTCGCAACTAGAACTTGTTGGAAATATAAGCAAATATCCATATGAAATAATCCGTAGAAGTAATTGATAAATCAAGACTATAAAAATAACAGATAAACTAATCGTGCAGATTAGTAAGGTAGATGAACAGATCACATCTAAAAAAGACAAACCGATCGCATCTACCACAGAAACTAGAAGAAGAAACTCTAACATAAACTGAAAGAGAAACGACAAGATCACATACTTCGCAGCAGCATCGTTGTCGCCCATGTTGAGGTTGCCGAAGAAGTCGCTGAGGTCCGGGAAGAAGTTGTCGGTGTGGAGGAACTCGTCGTCCGATGACGACGTCGTGATGCCAGTAGTCGCGCCGGAGCGCTCCCCAAAAACCTGATTGCCCCTCACACGTACAAGTTCACGAGAGGCAGGGTTCCGGAGGCCTACTGTCCCGGCAGTCGGTGCACGCCGACAGACGGGATGAGAAAGACGAAGGCGGCGACGCAATGAACTGGAAACAGGTAGTCGCGTATGCGTCTCGTTTTTCGGCTAGGGTTGCGCAAGGTCTCATGTAGTGCGGTTCGGGAAGGTCGTGGGGCGCAGCCCACATCCGAGAGATTCCCGCACCCCGCGGCGCGTCGGGTCGTGACGAGGCGTGGCGAGGCGAGGCGGGCGGCGGAGGAGGAGGAGTGCGCGAGGGCTCTCTCTCTCCTCACTCACTTACTAGGACTAGAACATCCCACCTTATATACCACTCCAACTCTCTCCCAACTAGCAATGTGGGACTAAACTTTAGGCCCCACTAGTGCTGCCACTGATTTTTGGAATGAGCCATGTGAGTTTCAGAATTTAATAATGGGCCATGGGCCGAAGGCTAAATGCCCCAAATTCCAGCAGAACTTATCGAGGCTTTGCGGACAAAGCTATCTTTAGCATTGGGATTAGGGTTGCTGGCGATCTCGGTGGCAACTAGAGAACACTAGCCATTATTTGTCAAGCTAGGTATAGTACTTGTGTCACCTTATTTGTCTCACATTATTTGTGTTGGGTTGAGTATCACTTAAAAAATCTAGCACGTGTTGAAACAGCATTGTAAGTTTCCATCATTCATATTCCTAGTTTTTTTTACTTATTTCTAGCATGAGCTTGTAGATTCAAACTCTTGTATCGCAGGCTATTTTGCCCCTTTCATATCCCGATGGAAGAAATAAATTACATACCTTGATATTTCTTTGCATAACCCATCATGCAATTTGGGTGGTAGGTTTACCAGTTCCATGCATCAAATGTGAACAATAATTGCGACAGGGATTTGACCTAGTATGTTTATATGTGGTTTATAGGACACACTATGAAAGCCATAACTAGCAAATCTATATAAGAAAAAACTAGTGACACCAATTTCATGTCACAAAAGCAAAGTTTTCTCAATCAAACACAATACGTCTTATATGCTAAAATGAAGGGAGGTTTTTTAAGCCATCCATGAAATACCGTATTTGCAAGTTGAAGTGGTGATTATATTTGGGTTTTGTACCATGTCTCCCTTTGTTTCAATAAACAAAGTGTCATTGGAACTATTTTGAAGATGATGTTTATATATTCAAGGAAGAAGAAAAACATGCCCGACACAAACAATTTGCATTTTTGTCGGAGTTTGTATTCCTAGTCGTAAATTTGTATGCAGGTGGGGAGTTTTCGACCACGATTCGATGGAGCAATAACCTCAGGCACACAAGAGATATACAGGCTCAGGCCCCGAGAATAGATCACCACTAAAAACCCTACATCGTGGTGGTGGAATGGGATTTATATGTGTGAGGTGCTGGTGAGAATAGGCTATGAACTGTACACACCGGGAAGAATCCGCCGAGGCGTCGAGGCGTGTTCTTCCCTGTTGGGTAAGAATAGGCTATGAACTGTACACACTGGGATGAATCCGCCGAGGACCGTCGAGGTACAGTTCGATGGGTAAGGCCAGATGCACCTCCACACTGGTTAGGATAAGTTCCACGCGCCCACAACCTTGAGGTTGGATGCGTGGTAAACTTCTTCTATGAAGGTGATGTCGATATGAGCGTGAAGGTGTTCGATGACACATCCTACCAGAGACACTACCACAATGACAACAATGACAACAACAAAGATGAAGACGAGGGCTGGTAAAGGCCTCCAGTGTAGGTTTTCAGATGTTCTTTCCTTGCAGCAACGAAGGCGAGGGACAACACTAGCATCTAGGTTTTTGTATGTTCTTCCTTTGCAGCGGCGAAGGTGAGAGCTAGCAGAAGGCTCTACGAAGACTACCCGCTTTTAAACTATGTAAATTAAGGTTAAGGTTTGTAGGCCTTGCTTGGCCCTTTTCAATTTCATCATTTTTTGCAGCTTTAAAACTATGTATATTATGTTTTTTATGAATAAAAATAATTTGGGCAAATAATATGTGCCGACCCTCTGGGCTACCCGAACCAAATAGGCAAACGAGGCCGAGTAGCCAATTTAATGTCCGTGCCCGATCCAAATGAGCCTAAACGGACACTTTTTCTAATCAAAATACGTCGAATCACAGAAAATATCGTTTGGCAAACTTTATCCATTTGAGTTAGCCCGCTGAAGATGCCTTGGCCCTCTGCTACGCCTCTGCCCAGCTCGCCGCAGCCTCGGACGGCCAGAAGGAAGACCAAAAACATTGCTCAGGTGCCCGTGGCCATAGACGGATGGACCCTACCGCCACAGTTTTGCTTGTTTAAAGCCTTACTTGGCCGGCGCCGTTTTCCTGCGAAGTCGTTTCTTAAGACACTCACTCAACTTTTCGCTTAATAAAGACATGCTAGCTAGTGGGGCTTTGTTTTTATTTCTCCCTTCTGCGTTTAGCTAGATTTTACCAGTTGCTATTTTGTTCGTGGCCGCTTATGTTCGATTTAAAATGACCGCGATAGTATATCCACATCCCACTGGTTGTGTACTCGATACGTGCAAGTAGGGCTTAGTTTTTGCGACAGAATGAAACTCAGCGCCACTTGCATGCACCGGCCGCGCCGTCGCTTCTCGCGATCTCAGCAGGAGGACTCTTCACGGCCGTCCCGTCGCCCTCATCGCCCGGCACCACCTGCCTTTTCTGCAGATAATACCTTGGTCAGTCTTAATTATGATGATTTCAGTAAACTCTACCGCCAATCAGACCCAAGCTTTCTTTTACAGGGGATCCAGCACCAGGACATTGGATCTTCATGTCCCTATCTCTAAATTTTGCTTTCCTTGCTTTCATTTCTCCAGTTCATCTTATTTTGGTTAGACCGTAAGTTTGTGGTGTTTTTCTTCTTTTTAAGCCATGCTCCTTATCCGACGGCCCATCGGTGAATAATTCAGTAGCCAATGGTAGAAATAATGCCCGATGGTTACCGTTAAACTCTCGGTATGGTGTCAATAACTGAGAGTAAATTCAATTTACCGATGGAGAAAACAAAACTCTTGGCTATCCAACCGTATGCCCGATGGTTCCTCTTATCCGATGGTTTTACTTTCACCCTTAGGTATTCACTTTTATAGCCGACGATTTTATTGTAACGGTCCGAAATCCTCTTTTACAATCGACATTCATGTGTAATAGTGGATAGTCTAATTGAACTCTCTTCTATGCTGCAAAATAGTTCCGCGTCCAAGTGTCACCCTCGGTTATAAGGACGAATATCCAACAGGAAGCAGTAACTACTAACGGTCAAGACACTGGTGTACACAACACATAACAGGGGAGAAGTAACATGGGAGAAGTAGATACCGGAGATCCTATCCCATCTGTCCTCAACATTGTCCTTGTCGATGTAAGGTAGCAGAAGATGGAGGTCGGCTTCCATTCCTCGTCTTGCTCATGCGTTGTCGCCACTTCTGGCACTGGCACATGCGATCGAGCCGCTCACCGTCGCCGCCATCAGCTCGTCCGAGCCCCCTCACGTCCCTCAACCTGGACACAACTCTCCACTCAACGTCAACGTAACTCACCTCTCTCGCTGCTCGCTAGGGTCGCTAGGGTTAGAGATTAGGTAAATTTCAGCGGAGATTTTCTTTTTTTCCTACAAGAAAATAACGGATGGGGGATTTGTTCACAATAGAATAAAGCGCCAGGGGTTATTAGCAAAACACACAATGGTCAACGCTCAAAGCTTTGCCAGCATGGCGTCCACCTCGTTTCTGCTCCTCATTGGCTAGATTAACCCGATTTACAAGTTGTTAAACCGTGGCTTCACTTTGCTGCAACATGTGGAACTAAATATTTACATGATGGACAAATTGTAGGACCTCCCACGTAATTACCTTTTTATTACTAGGGAGGCTACACATCAGTTTTTCTTTTTTTGCAAAACACAGTACAAACTTATACGCTCGTATACACACACATACATTCAACCCTATAAACACACACGTACACCCCTATGAACACCTTCAAGAGTATGAGTCAAAGAAACTTCATCCAACAGGTTTCAAGATTAATGAAGTCACTACAGACACCTCGCTATTGATGGAACATCACCTCCCACTGAAAAATATTTCACCTTTAACAAGATAACAAAGTATCAAACCTAAGAATCAAACTCTGGTAGGTTAGGGATGCCACAAATCTCCTAACCATCTAACCATAGGTTAATTCTCAGATTACACGTGAGTTTAGCTCACGGCCGCACGCCACGGTAACGAGGGGTGGCACGTCCCACCTTTTTGCCCCAGCGCGTGGCCGGGGACCGCCGCCCGGAGAGCGGCCGGCCGCCGCCCCCGTGATCCTGCAACGGCCGCAAGGTTAGCGAAAAGGTACGCGTTGTCTCACCGTCAATCTCTGTCGGCGGACGCCGCCGCCGGTTGCTTGATGCGGCTTTTCTATCTGTGCTGCGTTGCTTAGTGTAGGTCCGACCTCCGTCCCCGTTTCGAGGCGCACGAATGCTACTGCTACACATGGGTTCAAGTTCAATCAGCATGGGAAGGAAGGACTACGGGCTTGGCCTACTATATACGCAGGCCTGTATTTCTCTTGAAATTTCCGTTGTAAACACGAATCGGAGAGTTTTTGCCTTTTTGGGTGCATAGATCAGACAGCTAGCTAGTACTACTGCTATCTCGTTTTCTTTCTTCCTTCGCGAGTGTCTCTAGCGTTCTGCCAACGCAACCTTGCCGTACGGAGCGTCTCCGTAAGTATAGTAGTCAAACTTGAAAGCCATTGCTAAGAGTCAAAGAAATCCTCACGAGTCACTACACAACCATATTTGGATAAACCTCGCAAAAAAGAAAAAAACCATATTTGGATCCATGTCAACTTCCAGCTGCACCTGCATCCCCTTTAACAAAATGCGCATCCCCTCCTCGCAGTAACATAAGAAAATAACAAACCAGTTCTCTACTCGTAAATCGTAATTAATTATGCATCCGTGAGCTGCTCCAGGCATTGACTAATGCCAGGCCATCCCACTAGCTAATCATTTGCAAGCTAAGCCACGAAACAATACGTCCCTAATTCCCATTATTAGGCCTTGTTTACTTCTCTCGTATTTTTCTTCCCAATGGGTATGGGGATGTGAGGGGATTTGGTGTTCACCCAATCCCCTCAAATACCCCTCCCCAAAAATACACTAGTATGATGGAGAGTATTTGATTTAGGCAAAAATGTGGGGATGGGAGGGGATGGGAGGGGATATCTCGGGATTATGGCGTTCAAAACCGGAGAAGTAAACGGACTAGTGGGGATTTTCCGGGATACGAAATAATCCCCTCCCATCCCCATAAATACTCTAGAAGTAAACAAGGCCTTAGCGTGGGGTACCATTCCATTGCCGATCGAGATTAGCTCGGACGCAGTACTAATTCAATTTCGTGGTTGCTGCAAACGGTACAAGTACAGCCATCGAGACGACGTCCCGGCCCACGTCACGCTCCTGTCACGTCAGTTGTAGTAATACCAAGGTTTTAAATAGCGTGCTATTTCATTTAGCGAGGATCTTCTCCAAACGCTATGCACGTTATAGCGCGCTATAGCGCGCTATATATAAAATAGCGTTTTGCAAAAAGATATGCAAATGGTAAGGATTACAGCAACTAAAATCTTATCCAGCAGACTAACTGCATAACCAGATTGTTCAAAGTAGATTCCCAGGACCAAATTAAAGACAACATTTTTTAAGACATACTATTATGATTTAAGAGCCAAGGAAGCAATAACAGAGGATGGGAAGAAGAATGCAAGGCTTCATCTACAAATCGGAGGATAGCTTGTACACTACCAATCTAGTCATCTACGGATCAATAGTTCAATACATCTACGCATCTACAAATCAGGATGAGGAGGAGGTTCTAGTCAGCTCTAACCTGATGGATGATTTTCCTGCGGCGTTTCCGACATCTGAGCCGGAGGAAGCAGCCGACGGCACCCTGTGGGAGGAAGCAACGGACGCCGACGTCACGCTGGAAGATGCAACCGCCGCCGTCGCTTCTGTGGGGAACTGCTAAACTGAGATTAAGGCTAGGTTTTACCGTAGGTATATGTGCTTTAGGTATTTAACTTCGTTGGGGAAATTGGATTTTTGGACCGATGGGTTGGCCCGTAGTTTTGGACCTTTGTTTTTTGCAGCCAAACGTTTTAGCGCCGCTACGTGTTATGCGTTTTAGCGCGATTTAGCACGATTTAGCGTGTTATTTCGTGTTTAGCACTGTAGCGACCATTTTCTGTCGAATGTAGCGTGGAGGTTCCAAATCCGCTATTGCGCGCTAAAACCGGTGAAATTGCGCGCTATTTAAAACCTTGAGTAATACACGTCATCTATCCCTGGGTTCTTTATTTTTTATCCTGGTGGCGCGGCGACGACGGCGTGTCCTGCTCTGAGTGCGGTTGTCTCGTCCCAATCCGGTTCGGCTCCGTGCCAATACATCCATGCACGTCCTTGTCCCGTTGTTATGGTGATGGCTGAGCCTTCCACCGATGGATCTCTTCCGTCCTGTCTAGCTAGCCTGGTTTGTGTGTGCCATGAACATAACGTGTGTGCGTCTCTACGTCACGCAACATCGCACAATTATGTGTTACAGTTAAATTGACAACAATGGTGGCAAAAGGGAGAGAACAAGTGCGCCAAAACGGGTTTATTTCGATATAAGGTAGTCAGGGTTTCGGACAAGTAACTCGCTGCCCGTGTGCGACAACAAGGTGATGGCAAGGTGGTCGGTACTTTCATGACAAATATCTGAACGTTGTTTCTAACGGACAAGTCATCATCGCCATTGTCGCAACTAAATCTAGTTGAGGCTTTGTAAACATGCTATAATCAACATTGTTCACGTGATTGGGAGTAGGTAACACTAGAGTGCTCAAAAGCTCGGTAGCAAAGATAGACAATGTTTCCCTTAATAATATCATAACCTCGACAATGATCAAGCAAGCTCAACCTCGAATCTACTAAAATGTGCCTCCACTATAGATAACACGAAGTCCTCAAACTTTTTATCATTTGAGTTTATTTCCATCCAAAAGCTCATAGTTCGTCAAGCTAAGTATAGTTTTTCTTTTCCATATGCGATCCTCTCCGCATTGACTTTCATTGCATCATATAACGAAAAAAAACACCCCCACGAACAAAGCATCCATGTGCAAAAGTAAAGAGCAGAGGGATCGCTGCCTTTGCTATTGTTTTGGAGGATTGGCTAGGGGTCTAAACAACACGAAGATCTATACATGTTAGAATGGCACAAAGAGTATCAGAATAAAAGCTCCATTCAACGAGCTATCACCTTTTCCAAAACCTTTTTATCAATCTTCTCCTTGACACCTGATCGATCTGCCCTGCGCACCAACATCAAGAACCATCGTCGTCATTAGCTTCAGATTGATCATCTTGGCAAGGAACATCTTCCAGACGAAGAGGAACTGGAGGAGAGCAAGATCTAGCGGCACACAAGGGTAAGTTAAGCAGATTGCGATGAACCTGGTAGCGACATCGGATGAACAAGTCATATGCAACCGTTTTCAAGCGGCTGCACCAAAATTCATGTACTTGCACTGCTCCTCCAGATGTAGACATAACCACGCATGGTTCCAGTTGGTATCGAGAGGGAAAACCTACAAAAAAGAAATCACGTTATGTTTTGTTTAAAATAAGATCATTAAGAAGAGTCATATATAATTCCCATAAAAGAGCGGAAATCCCAACTCCAGTTTGGTTTTTGACTCTTTTGCTCAATCCATCTATTCTGGAAAACATAAGTAATATTTGTTATTAGAGAGATTCCCATATGGCTAAGAAGTGATATATTGATATATGGTTTATATGAGACAAAATATCAAATCATAAGTAAATGTATACAAAAAAAAAAGAATCCAGTGACACCAATTTCATGCGACATAAGCAAAGTTTTCTTAAAAGGAACACGATAGATGTTATACTTGAAGATGAAGCGATCGCGATTTTTATAACCCATCTCTCCATGAAATGCCCTACGTAGAACGATATGGTGAGGTGGCGATTACGTTTCCTACTGTTTTTCCTTGTTTTATATATAAAAAGAAGAAAATGTATCATAGAATTTAGGTACTCGTATGTAAATCTGGCCAAGCTTGCCCCCGGAATGAATAGGAGGAAGCATAAGAGCATCTCCAGCCGTTGGAGTCCGCCCGCCCCCCCCCCGGCAAAATCCGGATGGAAATTGTTTCGGATTGGATCTATTTTTGGTATGGGGGGCAACAATTTTCCAACCGTCCCTGGGAATTTGCGCGGGCCAGAGCGCGGAATCTTCACTGACACGCGGACCAGAGCGTAGAATTTGCTCGATCCGGGGTCCCCGGTAGCACCTCAGGAAACCGAGGATGGGCTGGGGAGTCCGGACGGATTTATGCGTAAATTCGGACGAAAACGAGAAGCTGTGGGCGTGATTGGGTCATTTTCGTCCATCCAGATGAAAAAAAAAGAGATCCTAAGACCTTCCCAAGAATATAGCTGGAGATGCTCTAACTACAGTGAGAAGAGAACAATGTTCCCTTTGCGAAAAGCAACACACGAGTAGGCGGTAGGAGAAGGAAAATGATGCTATTACCAAAATCCTCAGACATAAGAGCATCTCCAGTCGCGTCCCCCAAAGCGTCCCCCAAAGGGATTTGGGGGACGCCGGCCAAAAAAACGACCCAGTCGCGTGCCCCAAAGGCCGCTTCGGTCCGGACGTGCTCCAAATGTTGTCCGGCGTCCCTAGCCCATCCCCCGTGTATAGAGTCTCTACCGGGACGCCCGACACAACTTTTACACTTACTTTTTGTTTGGAGGTCGCGTTTGGGGGACGTGGCTAGAAAAGGGACCTTTTCCAAACGAAAATTTTGTCCGGACGGCCCCCAAACGACTAATCCGACGCTTTGTCCGGACATCGTTTGGGGGACGCGACTGGAGATGCTCTAAGGGCCCCGGCGAACGGGGACTTGCCGGCTAACCAGATTCGGTTCAGGTTAGGAGCCCCCTGCTAGCCAATGGCGAGCGTAAAAGTCGGCGACAGGGGTGAAAATCACGGACCTTCAAATCGAAATCAATCGCACGCGCGGAGGCAGAGCTGCGAGCGGCGATAAAGAAAAGGACAGGGGAGCGAAAGCGACGGGCACGCGAAGCACAGCCGCGCAAACGCAGAGCCCGCCCCCGCATCGATGGATCCTTTTTGGATTGCGTCAAACATTTACTCGCTGCCGGAAATGGTACGCGACGCCCTTGCTTGAAACGGCCACCGCCTCTGCTCCCTCTCGTCTCAGCCCCTGCCGGCGCCGGCGCCTGCGCTGCTGCGCCTCTGCACCGCTCGCCGCAGTCGGAGCTGACACGCAGCGCAGCCAAGGAAGGAAGACCAAAAACATTGCTCAGGTTGCTCACGTGCCCCTGCCCGCCCGCCCGTGGCCATGGACGATAGATGGGCCCTAGCACCTTTGCTTGTTTAAACCCCTACTTGCCCGGCCGGCCGGCCAGAGCCTTTTCCCTGTTAGGGCATCTTCAACCGGGCGACCCATCCCGCGCCCGCGCGTCCGGATGGGTCCAGCCGGACAAAAACCCGGCCCAGTGCGCGGACCCATCCCTAAAACGGATGCCCGCGGCGTCCGGAACGACGCAAACCCGGCCCAAATCTTGGCCGGGCTTGCGTGGCCGTGGACGCGAAAGGCCGGGTCGCTCGCGTCCGCCCTTGTCCGCCCCCGGCTCGCGTGTCATAGGCATAACTAATATTTTTCATTAAATAGAACTCATTACAATTTTTTTTAGCTACTACTTCTATCCTATACGCACGGGGCCGGCGGCCTCGGCCGGCGACTCCCGCCGGCTCGCCGTCGGGGCCGTGGATTTCACTCGACGCGGGCGGCCCGTACGCGTGAGGATTCCACCCCGCCTTCCTACGGGCCGGGTGGCGCGTCGGCGGCGGCGCGGGCGGCGGCGCGGGCTCCTCGGCAGCCTGGACGGAGGGCATCATCCTCCTCCTTCCGTCCGCGCAGCTCGGGCGCGCTCGCGCTCCGCCTCCTCGCGGCGGAACCATCCGCTTCCCGCATAGCCCAGCTCTCCGCGGCGGCGCGCGTTCCACGGCGGTGCGCGCCTCTCGGCGGACGCGGCCGGCGGCTCCGGGCCTCGTGGTTGTCCCCGCCGCCGGCGCATGCGCTCTTGCCGGCCGCGCTCCGCCGACGCAAGCATCCTCCCGGCGCGCCGCCGGCGACGGCATCCGGATGAGGTGACGGGCTGCTCGCATAGCGAGCGCGCCCCGTTCTTCCGGCCGAGGAGGTCGCCGAGCGGCGGCGGCCGGCCCGCCAGATGCCCTCGTGCTCCTTCGTCACGCGCGTGAGGTCGGCGAGACGCTCCTCGATGGCGGCGTTGATGTTCGCCAGCGCGAGGTCCTCCGCGGCGACGGGCTCCTCCGCGGCGATGGGCTCCTCCGCGGCGTCCGCCCCCTCCTCCGCGGCCTCGTACCAGCCGTCCGCGGTCTCGTGCCAGCCCTCCGCGGCCGCTTCCCCCATCTCCGCGTCACCGACCTTCTTTGCCGCCGCCCGGCGCCGACGCGGAGCGCCTCGTCGTCGGCGACCCACCGCGAGTTCGCGCGCTCCTCCTCGTCCGTCCGCGGGAACCCGGCCCGGCGCGCGAGGGAGAGCTTGGCCCATGTGGCTCGAGGGGTGCGCGGCATGGCGCCGGAGAAGGTGGAGGGGAGAGAACGGTGATGCGGTCCGGGTGAGACCGCCGCCGTCTTTATAGCCGGCGGTCCGGCGGGAAACTTGGCGCGAGCGCGCGCCAATGGCGTTTACGCGCGCGCGGAACCTTGGTGCGCGCGGGATCTTTCCCGCGCGTTCCACCGCCCACCATGGCTGTCCCGTCGAGGCCTGCCATGGCGCAGCGCCGCGCAACGAAGACGAACCACGTGGCGTCTCTTTGGGTCGCCGCGTTGGGCGCCGCGTGCGACCCAAACGGACACGCGGACGCGGGGCGCTGTCCCGCGTGTCCGGGCGGCCACGCAAACGGCCCAAAGCGGACGGCCCGGCGCGTCCGTTTGAGTCGCCCGGCTGGAGATGCCCTTAAGTCCATTCTTAAGGGCATCTCCAACCGGGCGACCCAAACGGACGCGCTGGGCCGTCCGCTTTGGGCCGTTTGCGTGCCCGAGCGGACGCGCGGACGGAGCCCCGCGTCCGCGCGTCCGTTTGGGTCGCGTGCTGCGCCCAACGCAGCGGCCACCCATTTGGCCATTTGGCCATTTGGCCTATTTCTTTGGAAAATAGGTCCTCCAGCCACGTATCCAGCTTTGATATCTAATAATATCTCGTAAACATAGAATAATATATAATAAACATAAAATATTATCAAATACCATAAAATATTATCAAATGTACCATGATAAATCAAATAAAATGTGCCATAGTTTGAGAAAAATATAAAAATTACAATTGAGATTGTCTAACTCAATTTGGGCGCTCGAGGATCTCCTTCTGTCTCTTCTCGAACCAAGCTCTCTTTGCCTCGCTCATGTTGGTCAAGTCGGCGTTCATGATGAGGTTGTCCTCGGAACTTGGGGGTGCCGTGGAGTTCCTTCCAACAATGAGGGAAGGCAAAGGTCTTCTCTCCATTGTTGGCTTTGTAGAATTCCAAAGCTCGCCACACCTAGAGCAAAGCGAGACAACAACGATAAACATATGTGCAAACATCGGATGAATAAGTTGAGGTTATGAATCATACCAAGTCCTTCACACCCATGCCACTAACGGGGAGCCGCCTCGCGTGCTCATACGCCGCGTGGAACTTGTTGCATTCCGTTTGAATTGCTCCCCACCTCTTTTGGAGCGATATTTCGCTGCGGTCGCTCTCAAATGGCTCCTGTCCATATTTGCGATGTTCATGGAAGTATTCATAGATCCGGCGCCGGAATGCGGACCCCTTCTCGCTCGGCACCCGTCAACGCATCTTGCCCGATGGTCAACCATCCATCGACGAGCACCTTGTCCTCCTTCTCCGTGTAGTTGGCGGTTCGTTTGCTTACCCGGCGACCTCGAGCTTGTGCAGCAGCGGCTTGTGTGAGGCCCTCACCGAACAACGGCTCCTCCTCAATGTTTATGCTGCCGGGACAGTGCGCTTGTGCCCTCCTCGTGTGTCAATGGGAGGTGGCTAGGGAGCCCGCCGTGTCGAAGGATATGGCAGGGTCGTCGGCATTGTCCGTGCGAAAGACGGAGGGGCATGCACGGTGGACGGTGACTCGCGCGCGCGGCCGACATATCGTCGAACAGGTTGCGTGCACCGGACGTCGGCAGCCTGCTCCCGGGTTCTTCGGGCCTTTGGAGTTCGCCGGCGCACGGTTCAGGTCAATGGACGAAGGAGACGGCCCCGTCATGGACTCGCCCACCTCCGGTGACCCATCCCGTGATCGGTACGCCCGCCGCCCATGCGCCCCCATTTCGTGCCCAAATAGGGCGGTCGGCGGGGCGTTGACCTTGGAGGAAGGGGCCGGGTCACGGAGGAGGCCGAGCTCCCCACCGAGGCCGCGCCGGTGCCGGGGATGATCATGTGCTGGCCGAGCGCCGGGTGGCCGTAAAGATAGCATGGCCTCGCTGCTCTTGAAGGGAGAGTGCTCTTCGCCTCCGTCCGGAGTTGGAGAAGTCGCTCCGCCGCCGCCGCCGCTCCACCTCGGCAGCGGTTTCCTCTTCCGTTGGTCCAGCGCCCTGCGGCGGTCGGCCCTCTTCCTCGCTCTCGAGCTTCCTCTCGCTCCGGGTGAGGTCGGCCTTCGCCTTCTTCGTCGGCGCCCGGGGTGGAGCTCGGCCACCGCCGGCTCGAGAGCCGCCTCCACGGCAGGAGCGGCAACGGCCGCGGGTGCCTCCTCTCCGATGGTGGCGGTGGCGGCGGTGGCGGTGGCGGCGGCAGTCGCTTCGTCGGCCATCTCTAGGTTTTGGGAGTACGCGTGGAGTGTTTTCTGTTTTGGGAGGCGATGACGGACGGGCCAGGGGCGGACAATGGAGGACGCGAGCGACCAGCCTTTCGCGTCCGCGGCCACGCAAACTCGTCCAAGATTTGGGCCGGGTTTGGGTCGTCCCGGACGCCGCGGCCATCCGTAGGGATGGGTCCGCGCGCTGGGCCGCGGTTTTGTCCGTTTCTACCCATCCGGACGTGCGGGCGCGGGATGGGTCGCCCGGTTGGAGATGCCCTAACACACTCGCTCGCGAGCTTCTCCACTTGACAAAGCCATGCATGCATGCTAGCTAGTGGGGAGTTCCAGCTAGTGGCGCTTTGTTTTTCTTCTTCGCTTTAGTACCCGTCTCGTTAGATTTTACCGGCAGCGGCTGGAGTATTATGTTTGTTAGACAAATTTAAAATGACCGCGATAGTATATCCACATCCAACTGGTTGCTAGTGTAGCCCTCGATAAAACGTGCAAGTAGAGCTTAGTTTTTGCGACAGATCGACTGAATTTCAGCGCCACTTGCACCGTCCGCGCCGCGCCGTCGCTTCGCGCGATCTCAGCACGACTCCTGCGAGCGAGCCAGCTTCACGGCCGTCCCGTCGCCCTCATCGCCCGCAGCCAACTGCCTTTCTTCCCAGGCAATACCTTTCATTCAGTCTCATGATTTGATTTCGGTAATTTTTGTTGACGTGTACAAGTAGATTGTCTAGCCCTTTCCATAAGTTCGGAATTTTTGTTCAAGTGGCTAGTGTATGAAGCTTAACATGGGATCAAGGCCCAGGTCTCGAGTTCAAATCCTGGCTTTCACAATTTATTCTAAAAATTATCTCCTCTCCACGCAGCCTCCTGCCGTGTGGTTCCGGCCTTCCGCTGCCTCTTTGCCTCTCTACACGTGTTGACTTGTCTTCTCGTCTCCCCGTCACACGTGAGAGGGGGCAGTTCGGACTTGTGGTTCAAGTGGCTAGTGCATAAAGCTTAACAATTCTACCGCCAGACTCAACTTTTCCGTAATACATTAGAGAATATCCACCCAAGTTTTCAAATAAATAAAGCGCCAACAGTAGCTCCTTAGTTTAGGAATGCCATTTCACATCGGCGTGCCCTGTAAGCCGTCTCCCAAATTTTTGTTTATTTTTTTGGACCAAATTTAAAACATTTTGAATGGTTTCAACATTTCTAATAATGTTTTTACAGTTTTAAAAACATAAATTATTTTACACAAATAGTTCAAAAAAATAAATTAAATTATTTCATATAAGAGTAAAAATAAATTGCAATAAGTCATGCAACCTTTTCTCTCCTGAGTCCGGACCATCAAATGCTCAACTACAGCATTCTGTAGTTGACACCTGCATCTTAAATTTATCTTCATGCATCCGGAGCGAAGCAACAAACTGGGCCGTTACCTGCTTAACATCAGTAAGAGGTCTCTGAAAAACAAATAGATGTCACGCTCTCTTTGAATAATCATGTTGTGCATGATTACACAAGCATTTATCACCTCCCACATCCAAGACTCCGTCCAAATGAGAGAATTGTACAAAACAAGTCATATGCAACCGTTTTCAAGCGGTTGCACCAAAATTCATGTACTTGCACTGCTCCTCCAGCTGTAGACATAACAACGTATGGTTCCAGTTGGTATCGAGAGGGAAAACCTACAAAAAGAAATCACGTTATGTTTTGCCTAAAATAAGATCATTAAGAAGAGTCATATATAATTCCCATACAAGAGCGGAAATCCCAACTCTTGTTTGATTTTTGACTCTTTTGCTCAATCTATTCCAGAAAACATAAGTAATATTTGTTATTAGAGAGATTCTCATCCGACCCGGAGGAATGGAACCTGGGTACGCGCGCACCCATTTACGAAAAGTTCAAAAAAATGCTATTTAAAAGTTTCCAAAAAATGTGAAGTAAAATTTTGCATGTACATATTATGTTGATACTTACTCGTGTGAGTTTTCACGAAAAAAATACCATTGTGTGTGGCCTGTATAAAAATGACAAAATGTCCAAATGAGAATAGTGAACAGGAATTTGTACTATTCACTTGAATAGTAATTTGCATTTTGTCATTTTTGTGTAGGTCACACACAATAGTATTTTTCCGTGAAAACACACATGAGTAAGTATCAACATAATATCTACATGCAAAAATTTACTTCACATTTTTTGGAAACTTTTAAATAGCATTTTTTTTGAACTTTTCGTAAATGGGTGCGCGCGCACCCAGGTTCCATTCACCATTTTCGGATTCTCATATGGCTAAGAAGTGCTATATTGATATACGGTTTATATGAGACAATATCGAATCATAAGTAAATGTATACAAAAATAGAATCCAGTGACACCAATTTCAAGCGACATAAGCAAAGTTTTCTTAAAGGAACGCAATAGATCACTAGTAGAAAAAGGGGCTTCAGTCCCAGTCTGTTTGGGCCATCAGTCCCGGTTTTTGAACCGGAACCAAACAGGCGGGACTAAAGGGTCAACCCTTTAGTTCCGGTTCAAATGTGCACTGGGACTAAAGGCTCCGCCACGTGGTGCGGCCAGGGGGCTCGTGGTGGAGGACCTTTGGTCCCGGTTCGTGATACGGACAGGGACTGGAGGGTCTCTGCCGCGGCAGAAAGAATGGCCATTTCTCTGCCGCGACAGAGTTTCAGGTTTTTATATTATTCATTCAATTCTGCAATGCATACATCATTCAAGAAACCACAAACGTCGTCATGTATATATAGATATCGTCATGAAATATAGTACATGTAATGCATATTTATAATATATAAAGTCGGGACCAAAGGTATCATATCTATTCATATCCCTAACATATAAGTACGAACACTCGATGGTATTCTCCATTTCGAGCTATGACCTCGTTAAGAAAGAATCTCGCAAGTTCCTCTTGAATTGCTCGTATGCGATCCTCCGTTAGGAGGGAGTCCCGCAGGCGTTCCATCTAAATTAAAAAAAGGAGATCAATATATATATGAATGGAACTCAATACAATTGATGGTAATAAAATAAGATTGTGAAATATTGTTCACGTACACGAATGGCTTGTATAGCCTCCTCCGGTTTCCTGTGACAGGTCATCTCGCGAATGAACTCGCTGATGCAGTATCCACATAAGTTATTCCCGGGTTCCTGCTTCAAACACTGTATGAAAAAATAAGTTCGATCAAACTTATAATCAAGCATGGTATTGAAACAAAATATCAAAGAGATTCGCGGACATAGCTATATATATAGTACTACTTACAGGGATATCTTTAAATATAAGCTCCGGTTTCCATTTACCCGGAACAGTATTGATGAACTGTTTCCAAGCCCTGCCCGGCAAAAAAATGAGTTAAATGAGTTATTTGATTAGTTGATGATATCATCGAATGAGAACTTATGAAGATGCACCGATACGATATTGATTGAAACTACCTCTGAAGCAGGGACGCCATGTTTGCCCATTCATCATGTTCTTTACGTTTCGAGTCAATGACAAGTACTACTCCTTTGTTAAGCTTAATGATTAGGAGAATATAGTGGAAGCTGCACACACATAACTCGCCGGATTATTTAGCCTTCACATCGAGTAAGCGAAAATCGAATGTATGTACGACAATTATAACACTCACTTGAAGTTGTAAGGAAAGAATATTTCCTCTTTGTTTGCTTACTTCAGTAAAAACATTAGAATATTGTCCTCTGTGTCCTTGGCATACCGTCGAACCGTAACTTCATGAACGGTGTTTGGGTCAATGAACCCAATTTCATAGAGCTTGCCTCTTTTGCATTCGAGCATCTTCATTTTGCATAATATATAGCGTACAAAAGAATATAGTGAGGACAATAGTTAGTGCAAATGAATGAGCTGAGCTATAGACTTAATTACATAAATAAATCACTTACAGGTAGTAGCAACTGATGATAGATTTATCGAGGGAGTCTTGATTGAATAACTGAAATAGTTCTTCAAACTCAAGGTTTATCTCTTCCTTCCCCCGAAAGTAGTGCTCATCTCTAACTGCCACCCTGAGGTAGCGATCACTGTTTCGACATGCTTGCAGGTACCATTCATGCAACCTTCGCATCTGAGTCCCTAGACGTGCGAGCTCGCCAGGTTTGACGAGATCATGTCTGTATCGATACTTGTTTACGACTTCAGCCATTGGATAGTAATCTTCGTACTAAACACCTCCTTCAAGATCTCTAGTCGCCCGTTCGATCAGCGATGCCGTCTCTGAATCATCATAGGAGTGCAAGACGAAGGGGTAGCGACTGATTTTCCTGTTGTCCAAGCTGGGCAATTTTTGTCGTGTTTCTCGCTCTAGAGGACTGTCCAAGAGAGCGGTCATAATCACATGCCAACTCAGCTTTCTTTGCTCTCGTCTTGGCAAAGTGCTTCATTGTATTCGGTGCTATAAACAACTTTGGCGGAGGCTTCTTCGGCGCAAGAAATGCCTTCAACTCGGTGGCTGCGACTGCGTCGGTTTGCTCATCAGTCTTCTCATATCGTAACAAATATGGAGTCTTGGACCTCTTCGGAGCTGATAATCTCTTCGGAGCTGATGATCTCTTCGGAGCTTTAGGTGGTTCCGCGGTACTTAGCTTCATCTTTTGCTTAGGTGGTTGCATACTTGGCGGAGTCTCCTGACGAGGAGGAGGCGGCGAAGTATTCTCACGCGGAGGAGAATCATCATCGCGCATAGGAGAATCATCAGGCGGAGGAGACTGCGCAGGCAGCGCATGCGGCGAAGGAGGCAGAGAACGAGATGGAGGTGGCATGCTTGGCTTTGAACCTGGAAACACAATGTTCTCCTTACGCCATTGAACGGTGGTTCTAAGGGCTTCTCCCAGTTCTTTGATTTCCCCATCTTCACCTGCAGGTTGCTCAAGGATCAACTGCTCATAATCTACCAGCACTTCATCTACCATCACAACAACATAGCCGTCTTGGACCGGACGGTAATGGTAAGTTCTTGTAGGTAAGAGATTGCCGACCGCCGCCTTGAAGGATAGATTGAAACATTTAACATACAGCTTACAAGGAAGGCTCTCAGTGAGATCATCCACGGGGGGGGGGAAGCGAGGAGGCTCGATCACCTGTTCACAATGAAAAAAATAGCGCGCTAACACAAAAAGCGTGGGATTTAGAAAAACGCTATAGACGCTATAGCGTGCTATTTTTCAAAATAGCGTTTAACAAAAAAAAATGAAAATTCATGATTTCAGCATATATATAATAATAGATATAGCACTCTGCAGCTATAAAATCTCGGATATGATATTTTGCAGCCAAGCATCAACCAGAGATTGTTCACATAGTCCATAACTTGATATGACATAGTCTCAAAATCACAAACCATAGTTCACATTCACATTGTCCCTAACTAGAAGGATTGGAGGAGGGGAACAGAGGCACGGGGTGAAGACGTGAAGGTGAAGCTAGGCGTGGTCGCTTACCACCGATTGACAGAGGAGAAGGGGGCGGAGCTGTGCCATCACGTCATCGCCTGCCGGGCAGAGCAGGTGACAAGGAGTTGGGGAGTGCGCGATCTGAGTTTCTTAGTCTAGGGTTGCCTAGATTATAGGGATTTAGGATACGTAAGTGGATCAAAATGTGGAATGAGATACTAAAAACTACTCTGCAAAATAGCATGCTATGCGGAATAGCGAATAGCGCCAAATAGCGTGAAATAGCGCGTCTATAGCGCGCGTAGCGTCATAGCGTGCCTAGAATGCATAGCGTAGCGTTCAACTCGCAAATACGCTATAGCGCCGCTATTAGCGTGAAATAGCGCGCTATTTTTTCGTTGTCTGTTCATCATCATTATCCTGCTGAGTGGAAGCCACGCTGCTTTTCCAGTGTTGAGATTGCAGCGGGGAGATAGCATCGAGCAATGCAGCATCTACATGCTGCCCCTTAGTCATCTGGGATGTAAGTACTTGGGTTACTTGGGAAACTGTGGTGACCCAGCGTACCACTGCATGGTGTAGTACACAAGTTGTTGACATAACACAAGTAAAACACCGTTCCACTCATATTACATCCCTCAGAGTGGTACAACAGAAACATATGCGAGTCCAAGGTATGTCTATAGAAGGATACACAATCTGTTTACATAAGATCAACACAGCCTCCTACTTTACAGTGAGGTAAAACTTGATAAAGCTCCAGAAGAACGACTTGTAGTCTAACTTATTGCTAACTCAAGCTTAAGAGCTACTTGGCTTGCTATAGAACTCTAGCTACTTAGGTGCTAGGATTAGGGAAAGGTTCCCTTCTATTACTAGTCTAAGTTTTCACTCTAGCTGATGTCGAAGTTGACTTCATTGACTTCTTTGATTAGATTCTTCATCTTGTTGCATTTGACTCCTTTGTCTTCGAGTTCCATAGTAGTTTCTCCTTTGGGGCCTTGATCTAAGAAGGGGGTTCAAATGGGAGGGAATGAGTACGAGCGTACTCAGCAAGTTCATATTAGGAAATAGGTGTATCATGCACTAGCTACAGCCATAGACCAGAAAGTCATAGGCAAATGCAAGTTTTCATAAACATTTCTTCAAAAGGTTTATTTTATTCTGAAAACTATGCCCGTCAGTCTTCACAGGTTGAACAGAACTTCGTGGAGTTCCTTTCCTGCCGCGTTCGTAGTTCCCTTCCCGGAACAGGGAGTGACAGCCACAATTTTGATACCCTCTGCAGAGGTGCGTTACTTTTCCCATAAGAGAACTTATCCTTGATACCTATCCGAGATGCATGCTCGGCCACACTTCCTTGGTGTGGGGCCAGGTTTAAGATCCAAGCCAATCACTGCCTTCTCCGCGACCCTGCAAACCCACCCTTTTGTCCATCCGTACACCCCCGGTAGACATCTCCCGATAATACGGCTTTACCCACGGTGTACTATGGACAATCCCTCATAGACGGTAGAGCCGATCATCCACACGGATGGGGATTTAAAAGGCCATCCCAACCTACGGCAGTGCCTCCAACACCCCGCAGCTCTATCAAGTCCGTTGGCGTGCAGGAGGGAAAAGATACAGCTGACTTCCCCAGAGCCATTATAGATCTTATGGTTAACGCGATATGTACGACGCTAGAATCACTGGATGGCATTGGTACTTAGTCCTAGATGAATAGTACCCGTGCAATGGAACCTCCACCAATCAACACATACCATGGTTCCATTGCCCACCACATAGTCATATTCATAATTGTAAAATAATATTTGCTTTTCAATGCAAGAGTGATAAGTATAGTACTTTGCATATAATTTGATAAAAATAATCAAATGACATGAGCAAGCGATGAACTTGCCTTTCTTGACTGCAAGATTATGCAGACAAAAGCTTCGATACGTGAGAACTCCAAATTCTGAAATACCATCATTGTCCGGTAAGGACAATGTTTAAAGAACTGGCAAAGATGCTATAATGCATAGTATGAGATGCAATCGTCCTGAGCATAACCAAATCCTGATAATTTAGGATGTATGAGTTGTAAAGATTTATTTAGGGTTTGTGGCACTTTTAGAATGGTTCTCAAACAAGGTTCTTATTAGGTTTTGGTTATATTAGCATCATAACCAAGTGATATAAGACATCATAACAAGCACACACATAAAGAATAGTGGTGGAACAATATGTAAAGAACAGTTGTCAATTTTAAGTTCTACAGGATATGGTTCATGATTATTTCTACTATACTTCAAAAGAATAACTTTGGAAGAACATATTAATTAAGAAATAGTAAGTATTGCAAATAGGAACTATGGCTTCTAGGGTTTACTAATGGCTTCATTTAGTTTACTAATAGGTACTAGTTGGTTCTTAAGTAGAATGGTTTATATGTAGCAAGTATTGGTAGGTTTATTACTATGGTTGATCATAGAGTATTATAACAAAGGATGGTTTATCAAGGTGATGCTATGAGTTAGGTATTAGGGTTTACTATGGCTTCACATTTGCTTTACTAAGTAATCACTAATGGCTTCTAAACTAGATGGTTTATTATTTCATAAATAGGGTTTAGTTGGATAGGAGCATGTGTTGTGATTTGCTACACAAGTTTGGTACCAGGGTTCATCATTAGGGTTCTACTAGGGTTTGATGGTTTAGGTTGATCTTAATGGTGTGGTATATAGGAGTTGTGATCAATGGTACTAATCCAATTAACAAGTTAGGGTTTGCTCCTAAGTGACACTAGTGGATCATATAGGTTTTAATTAAGAATAGGAACATGAAATGATAATCTCATGTGACTTGGTTTTATGCTAGTGGATCATAAGCATGCATTAAATTGTTGCTTATTAGGGTTCTATATGTCAAGTAAATCTCACATGATCACATGTGACACATAACTAGGGTTTTAGAGTTGCTTCTAAGGTGGAATGATCACATGAAATAATGGGATCAAGGTCTTACTCAAATTGAAACTAGGGTTTCTAAATTATGGTACAACTCCTAAAATGATAATTGACAATATAGTTGTGGTCACTAATGAATGTGTAACAAAAATAATGTTGGTACTAGCATTTTATTTATTTTTAAGTGATTTAATAATTAAAAGAAACACTACTTAGGGTTTAATCTAGAAATCAGGGTTGCTTAATTATTGTTAGGTTTTAAAATAATAATTTGTTAATTAAAAACGTTTGAGTTCACAATACTTAGGTTACCAAATTAATATTGGCTTTTAATAATTTTCTTGATTTATTATTAATTAAGAAAATAGAAAATAGCAATTTTCAAATTAGGGTTTATAAATTATCACTATTATTTAAGTTAATGCAAATATGATAAAGGTAACTAATCTTAATATTTTACTTAGTTTCTTAAGCAGTTAAAATTTAATTTTGAAACTTAATTATTTATTGAATTCAAATTGTATTTTAAAACAATTGGAAAGACATAATTAATAAAGATAAAAATAAGTGAATTTTATTTTGACACACATTTTTATTTTATATTTTATTTGAATAGAGTTTATTTTTTTGAACATTTTGATATATTATTTATATTTTTCTGAGCTAAAATGAATTTTATCTATTTCAGCAAAGTTTCAGTTATTTACTGGTTTTTTTAATTTAAATGGAAAAACACTAAAGCTACCGATTCAGATCTAGACACAGACACCGACTAGTGGGACCCGTGGCCACGTCGACTGCCACGCAAGCAAGGACCGGTCAAAGTGGACCGTGACGTTTGACCTCACCGACGTTTAAACGCCGGCGGCCAGAGCACGGTGGCGCCGCTGCTTTAGGGCTCCCCTGGATGCGCGACTAGGTGCGTTCGAACGAGTACTGCAAGGCGAAGCGAATGGTGGTGGTGGTTTCCGCAGGGACTCATCGGAGCGTCGTCGGCAAAGGGGTACTGCGGCGGTTTACTCCGGCGAGAATCGACTTGGAGGCTACGGGATGCGAAACTCGGAACTAATAGGTGCAGGAGGTGCGCAAACTCACCCTGAAGCTCAAGGTGTGGTCAGCTCCGGCGATTGTTGACGGAGACGGCGGCGACTGAGCTTTTCTCGGCGAACCCGAGTGAAAGGGAACGCCGAAATTCCTCCTCCTCCAGGCTCCCCTTGATGCTCTACTCCTCCAGAATGAACTACGAGGTCAGGCGCGTCGAATGAGCTGCGCCATGGCCTCCAAGATGACCTCCATCGACGGCGTCGTGCTCGACACCGGCGAACAGTCGAGGAAGAATGTGAGAGCTAGAGAGGGTCTGGAAAGAAATGGATGGGCGGCGAAGGATTAGGGTTGCAACGCGGAGCTTGTGGTGCTTTTATAGCGCTCGAGGTGGTCTGGTTCATCGGCTCGCCGACGGTACTGGCCAAGATGCAATGGCGACGGTGAGCTGCATATGGGCGCGAATCTTGATGTCTTAGGATAGGCTCGGACGCGAGAGATATAGAGAGGGATTATGGAACCTTCTGTGGCGTCCGGGACGTCCTTATCGTCGACGAGGGCGGCGTCTACTGGCGTTGCCGCGGTGTCGGCCTCGGAGAAGAAGACGATGACGATGGCCTCCTGTTTTAACGCGAAGCGGTACGCGGCTCGGGCTACGCTGAAGCTGGGCTGTGGTGGTGGGTTGGTCCTGGGCTCAGCTGCTGGGCTGCACGACCAGGTAAGCCAGGTAAGACTCCTTTTCTTTTTCTCTCTTTACTATTTTCTGTTTTGAATTTGCTATTTGAATTCAAATTTGAATTCTGTTTTGTTCTGCAGGTTCTAAATTATTTGAATATCATTATAATTTGGTAATATTGCTCACTGCATTGTTTTGTTGTTTTAAACAAATAGTTAGTTTAGTATTTAATTAATATCTTGTGAAGGTTGAGTAAAATAGAAATGAGTTTAGGTATTTATTTCAATTCTCTTTTTAATTTGGAAACCAGATCTATTTAAATGATTTGTAATTTCTAACTTGTGCATGGTGAACACAAGATTAGGTTTTGCTAGTACTTAACAATATTGATGGTTCACATATATTTTAATTATGGCTAGGTTTTAAGATAAATGGTAATGAGGATGGATTGGATCCTATGTGAAAAGGTTTAGGGTTTTGGTAATGCTCACTAGTTGAAGTATAAATAGGCATGAGGTATGGCAGGATTCTTTTCATGATCCCAAGTGATACTTGGATTAAAATGTGGTCTAGGGTTTTAGTTGGGATTACCCATGTGATACATAAGTTTGAATTGGGTATAAGCATAAACTTTCATTGTGTTTTATTGGCTAGCTAGGGTTACTCCTCCATACAAGACATGAGGATTGGTCTGGGGTTAACTACTAGTGATATACTTAATATTTTATGTGATAGATGAGATCTAGTGATCATATGATTTAACTTATCATCTATATCTACAAGTTATGATCATGCATTAGAAAAGATCCACTCATTCCTCACTAATCCCTCTTTAATATTCCTCTCATCACACTCATCCTAGATTCTTAGGGTTTATAATTAATACCAAGTTGTGATGATTCTGGAATTGGTTTCCTAAGGTATTGCTAATGGAATAGGGTTCTCACCTCCAAGATCAAATATTGACTTGAACAACTAGGATCAGTACTTCCCTAATATTCTTGTATGAACATGAGTATTATAACTTCTCTCACTTCTCAATATCTTGGAATATCCTAAGATCCTACTCAAGAGATGATGATATGATCCTCTAAATATATGTTTGCCTAGGAATTCTACCTTGGTATCTTCTGTAGCTTGTTCTTCATGAAATCTGATAAACCTGCATCTTGTGGTATGCCTCCACCTCCTAGCTTCTTCATCTTGATCCTAGAATTCACATGGAGTGGCTCTATGTGTTTGTTCTCATGTATCATGGTACTTGATGAGCAAATGGATGAAGGGTGTGGCTCTATTTATAGGCTTGGGCAAGCTCTAATATCATGACACATAGGTGGTGACTCTTGTGTTGGTTAGATGAGTAAGGTGCTTGGTTGTCATGCCCTTATCCATAGCTATCCTTTGAGCATGAGGTGGCATAGCTTGGAAAGCAAGTCATGTAGATATTTTCATCCTATGTTGTTATAGAGATTATCCTCTCATATGATTTATTTTTGGATAGCCAAGTGGCATTTGTTACTAAATATCTTGTGAATGCTTTCATACTTATGAATAGTGCACCATATCATGTATGATTGGATTTATGTTATAATATTGGTCAAAAGGTCAAGGTTGAGGGTTATATCTTAGTTTTGGATAGTTAGTGTTTGAATTCACCAAGGCATGATCATGTGAGTTTCAAAATACTCATAGTTAGTTTTATTCAAATAGTTTGAACTATAATTCGTAATGTAAACGGATTTAGTTTTATGATATTCCATGTATTTAATAAGTTACGATTTAAATAAGAGTGTGTGGTTTGTATGCACTTTAAACCCTGTGGTTTACCTTATTTAGAAGTGAATTAAATTAAACACAAAGGTAGTTGCTAACTTTTAAGCATTATTAAGTTGGGGTTTGATTCTTAAAGAATGTGTTATTGTAAGGAATACCATGTTATGATCCTTTATAGGATCTGGTATTTAATCCTCACTTAAGGTGTTGTTTGTTGTAAAACTAATTCCATTTGATCTAATCCATAGATCAAATCATCTCTACCCAAAACAAGGTTTTAGCAAAGATCACGATGAAGTTTATAGCGCTTGACTTGATGATCTACTTCAATTCCAGCAAGTCAAGTGAAACTTCGACTCATCGTGGTAAGTTTTATTTGAAAGCGCGAAAATTCCCCGGATTTTCCATGCATGAATGCAATGCACACTCTGGTGTTCTGTCATTTTGTAGCCTCTAAACCTGGGATATTACAGAAACGGTGGCTTGAAGGGCGCTCATAGAATTCTATAAGGACGTTATGCGGTCTATTTCCCTTGCCTTTCTCCTCGCATGGCTTTTATCAGGAAATCTCTTCCTTTCCGGAGGAAAGCCATACTTCCACGGAACGGAGCCTTCTGTGCCTCGTGTTCGTCCGTCGTGTTCTTTGTTCCCAAGAGCGCGTGTCAGCTCGTCGTTCCCAAGGGTAGATCCCAAAATATAGATTTCTTCTTCCACATGGCCGCCTGTTCAGCAACGTCATTCGGAACAGACCGTCCGCCAGGACCCTTTCCAAATATTACTTCTAGATCCTTGACCATACCAAATATATCAGCACCATTACTGTGGGCAGGCTTCTTCCGGTGATCTTCCTCTCTGTTGTAATGCTTGCCTTTCTTTCTTACGGGATGGGTATGCCTAAGAAATCGATGATGCCTCAAGTACACGACCTTCTTACATTTATCCAAATATGCACCTTCGAGCTCATCTAAACACTGCGTGCATGCATTGTATCCCTTGTTTGATTGTCCTGAAATGTTACCAAGAGCAGGCCAATCATTGATGGTTACGAAAAGCAACGCTCGTAGGTCAAATTTCTCCTGCTTGTGCTCGTCCCACACAGGTACACCTGCTATGGACCACAGCTGTAGAAGTTCTTCGACTAATAGCTTCAGGTAGACATAAATGTCATTGTCGGGTTGCTTCAGACCTTGTATGAGCACTGACATCATAATGAACTTGCGCTTCATGCACAACCAAGGAGGAAGGTTATATATACAAAGAGTCACATGCCAGGTGCTATGGCTGCAACTCTGCTCTCCAAAAGGATTCATAACATCTATACTTAGACCAAACCTTAAGTTCCTTGCATCCTTTGCAAATTTGCAAAGTATGGGAACTCTCTATCGATTTTTCTCCACTCGGACCCATCAGCAGGGTGTCTCAACATCTCGTCTTTCTTACGGTCTTCTTTGTGCCATCGCAACAACCTAGCGTGCTCTTTATTTCTGAACAAGCGTTTCAGCCGTGGTATTATAGGAGCATACCACATAACCTTGGAAGGAACCCTCTTCCTGGGGCGCTCGCCCTCAACATCACCCGGGTCATCTCGTCTGATCTTATACCGCAATGCAGTGCACACCGGGCATGCATCCAAATTCTCATACTCACCGCGGTAGAGGATGCAGTCATTAATGCATGCATTTATCTTTTGCACATCTAATCCTAGAGGGCAGACAACCTTCTTCGCCTCGTACGTATTGGCGGGCAATTCGTTACCCCTTGGAAGCTTCTTCTTAATTATTTTCAGCAACTTTTCAAATCATGAGTCAGTGACACCGTTCTCTGCCTTCCATTGCAACAATTTCAGTGTGCTACCTAGCTTTTTATGGCCATCTTCGTAAGTTGGGTATAACAATTTGTTGTGATCCTCTATCATCTGGTCGAAGACCAACCTTTCCTTTTCAGTTTCATATTCTCTCCTTGCATCAGCAATGGCCTGACCAAGATCATCAGCAGGCTCATCTGGTGCCTCTTGATCTTCTGCTTCATTGTTTTCATTGCCTTCTGATGGAAAACAACCCCCTCTGCAGAATCACCATATTCAGGGAACATGGGATAGCTGTCATCATCCTCTTCTTCTTCATTGTCTTCCATCGTAACCCCTCTTTCTCCGTGCTTAGTCCATCAACAGTACTGGGGCATGAAACCGGATCGCAGCAGGTGGCCGTGAATGGTACTCGAGTGAGCGTAATTTACGATATTCTTACAGTCAACACATGGACAATACATAAAGCCACCATGTTTGTTTGCCACAGCCACGGCGATAAAATTACTCAGGCCTGAAGTGAACTCGTCAAAGCGTCGGTCAATGTACATCCATTGCCGATTCATCTGCATGATATAATTAAGCTTATCAAAAACCATTACAGAACATCATGATTAGTGAAACAATGTATATATATACACATGCATTTTATAAATGACAGATGAAATGATAAAGTTGTTAACCTCGATGGAGAAGGAAAAAGACAGTTAAGTGTGATTTGTTTTGTGTGAACTCAAGTGGCAAAATCTCTTAGACATTTCATCGAACATCTCTTGTGCATGTGAAGAGAGCAAAGAAACATGCAGCCCTCTTGTGATAAGAAGTGGAAAAATGACTAAGTGTGGCTCACACTTGGACAGGGGCAAGGTATATGTAGGCAGATGGGGACTTTGTCCCGGTTGGTAAGGCAAATCGGGACCAAAGGGTAGGCCTTTGTCCCGGTTGGTAAGGCAAACCGGGACACAGGGGTCCGAGGCCTGACACGGCCTGCCACAGCCCCTTTAGTCCCGGTTTGTATTACAAACTAGGACCAAAGACCCCAAATGGACCGGGACCAGACGGTGAGGTCGTTCCGCGCCGAACGAACCAGGGCCAATTCCCCCCACTGATCCAGGTCCGTGTCAAAATCGAGACTGTTTCTCCCAAGAGTGTTGGATAAAAGGTCTGTTCTCTACTAATGGATGTTATACTTGAAGATGAAGCGAGATTTTTATAACCCAACCATGAAATGCCCTACGTAGAATGATAGGGTGAGATGGTGATTACATGTGTTTTCTACCGGTTTTACTTGTTTCATAAAAAGAGAAATTGTATCATAGAATTTAGGTACGCGTATGTAAATCCGGCCAAGCATGCATGCTCCCAAAAACGAACAAGGGAAGGACAGGAAGCATAGCCAGACCGAGAACAATCTTCCCTTTGGGAAAAGAAACACACGAGTACGGCGTAGGTGAAGGGAAATGATCCTCTAAAAAACATCCTCAGACATGGGGGCCCCGGCGAACGGGGACTTGCCGGGTAACCAGATTCGGTTCAGAACCCCCCCCCCCCTGCTAGTGCTAGCCAATGGCGAGCGTAAAAGTTGGCAGCAGGGGGAGAAATCACCGGCCGTCAAATCGAGATGAAGCGCACGGAGGCAGAGCTGCGAGCACACGCGCCGACCTGACACCCACGCCACACGCAGCGAGCGGCCAGAAAGAAAAGCGAAAGCAGCCGCGCAATCGCAGAGCCGGAATCCCATCCCCGCCCCCACGAAACAGTGGCTCGCTGCCGGAAATGGTACGCGAGTACGCGATGCCCTTGCTTGAAACGGCCACCGGCTCTGCTCCCTCTCGTCTCAGTCCCCTGCTGCGCCTCTGCACCGCTCGCCGCAGCCGGAGCTGAGGGCATCTCCAACCGGGCGACCCAAACGGACGCGCTGGGCCGTCCGTTTTGGACCGTTTGGGTGGCCGAACGGACACCCGGACAGCGCCCCGTGTCCGTGTGTTCGTTTGAGTCGCACGCTGCGCCCAACGCGCGGACGCACCGCATATGAAAATAAAAAAGGAA
Source organism: Lolium rigidum (assembly GCF_022539505.1). NCBI lineage: Eukaryota > Viridiplantae > Streptophyta > Magnoliopsida > Poales > Poaceae > Lolium > Lolium rigidum. The sequence continues at coordinate 90,513,707 of NC_061508.1, forward strand.
AACAGCCAAAAATAACATTAAACTAGTGGTTAATTAAACTTAGCCCTATTTTGGGCAATTTTTACACAAAAGAAAGCCCTATATGGGCTTTAAACTAAAAAAAGAAACCCTAGACAGGGTTTGCGAGCACGGTGGCCGCCGGCGATACTACCCCCGAGTAGTACTCGTCATCGTCGGTGTCGATGACGACGACGCCCCGGCGGCGACGCGTCTGTTCCGGCTCGACACGGCCGGAGGGCACCGGGGACTGCGGCCGGTGGCTCCCAGCTGCGCCCTTTCCCGAGCGGAGTGCGCGTTCGGCGGGCTCGCCGGCTCGCGCGGCCGTGCCCTCCGCGCGGACTCCTGTCGGAGCTGCTCCTCCGCCGCGGCCTGCGTGGCCGGGCGCTCCTCCTCCGGCCGGCGGCCGCGTGGCCGGGCGCTCCTCCTCCGCCGGGCGCGCGGCCGCGGCGCTCCTCCTCCTCCCGGAGCGCCGCCCGACGCGTAGCCTCCTCCCGACGGCGCGCCGGCTCGAGGAAGGCCCACGCGTCCGCCCGGGCGTCCTCCCGGGCCTTCCCGGCCGCCTCCTCCGGCGCGGAGGTGCGCGGCCGCCTCGGCGAGGTGCGGCCATTTGGCCAGCTCGTCGAGGTCCCGCGCGCTCGCGGGACGCCGCGAGCGCCGCCTGCAGCCTCCGGGTCGTTCTCCTCCTCCTCGGGGCTGCGGGCCGGGGCCGGGGCGCGGGCTCGTTGATGTAGAGGCCGCCGGGGTGGCGGCCAGCCCGCCTAGCAGCGCGTGCTCGGGCTGCGCGCGAGGCCGCGCCATCGCGGATGTGAAGCATGTGCGCCGGCGCGCATCGTGCTCCACCTCGAACCACAAGTCCCGAGCTTGGGACTTGCGTCGCCGTACGCGGGGTCGTGCCGGAGGTCCGTCGGCAGCTGAGCGCGGCGCCTCCGGATCTCGGCGTAGCGGGCGCGGCCGAAGCCCGGGATGGGCGGCACCGGAACCCGATCTGGGCTCGAGTGCCGGCCGTGGGGGAGGTGCACGTCCCCCACGGCATTGGGACGCCGGCGTCCCGGAACATCCGCGCCACCGCTACGGTGACGTAGATCCGCTCGCGTGCGGGAGGCGCCGGCGGCCCCATTGCGAACGCCGGCGGCGCGACTTGCCGGGCTGCCGCCGGCCTCGTGGTCGTTGGCGGACGGCTCGAACTCGCGCTTCGGGACCATGGCGGCGCGGAAGCTTCGAGCTCGCGCGTGCGGCCGGAGTGGAAAGTGGGGACCGGATAGGGACCGTCCCCTTCCCCGGTCCACATTTAATAGGACCGGGGCACCGGCAGGTGGGCCAGCCACGCGGACGGGCGGACACGCGAGGACGCCGCGTGCCATCCGCGGCCACGCAAACCCGGCCCAGATTTGGGCCGGGTTTGCGTCGTTCCGGACGCCGCGGCCGTCCGCATTTGCGGTGCGTCCCCGCGTTGGGCCGGGTTTTTGTCCGGCTGGACCCATCCGGACGCGCGGGTGATACGTCTCCGACGTATCGATAATTTCTTATGTTCTATGCCATATTATTGATGATACCTACATGTTTTATGCACACTTTATGTCATATTCGTGCATTTTCTGGAACTAACCTATTAACAAGATGCCGAAGTGCCGCTTCTGTTTTCTGCTGTTTTTGGTTTCAGAAATCCTAGTAAAGAAATATTTTCGGAATCGGACGAAATCAAGATCGAGGGCCTTATAATTTCCGGAAGCTTCCAGAGCACCAGAGAAGAGTCGGAGGGGTGCCAGGGGGGCCCACACCACCTGGCCGCGCGGCCCAAGGGGGCGCCCCCCTATGGTGGCACCACCCCGTGGCCCCTCCGACTCCGATTCTTCGCCTATTTAAGCCGTCGTGACCTAAAAACATCGACAGAAAAGACGAACCTCCAAAAAGACTCCAGGGGCGCCGCCACATCGCGAAACTCCAATTCGGGGGACAGAAGTCTCTGTTCCGGCACCCTGCCGGGACGGGGAATTGCCCCCGGAACCGTCTCCACCGCCGTCTTCACCGCCATCTTCACCGCCATCGCTGCCTCCATGATGAGGAGGGAGTAATCCACCCCCGAGGCTGAGGGCTCCGCTGTAGCTATGTGGTTCATCTCTCTCCCATGTACCTCAATACAATAATCTCATGAGCTGCTTTACATGATTGAGATTCATATGAGTTTTGTATCACCACTATTCTATGTGCTACTCTAGCAAAGTTATTAAAGTAGTTCTATTCCTCCCGCACGTGTGCAAAGGTAACGAGTGTGTGCACCGTGTTAGTACTTGGTTTATGCTATGATCATGATCTCTTGTAGATTGCGAAGTTAACTATTGCTATGATAATATTGATGTGATCTATTCCTCCTACATATGCATGAAGGTTACAGTGTGCATGCTATGCTAGTACTTGGTTTAGTCTTTTGATCTATCTTACACTAAAGGTTACTAAAATATGAGCATTATTGTGGAGCTTGTTAACTCCGGCATTGAGGGTTCGTGTAATCCTACGCAATGTGTTCATCATCCAACAAAAGTGTAGAGTATGCATTTATCTATTCTCGTTATGTGATCAATGTTGAGAGTGTCCACTAGTGAAAGTCTAATCCCTAGGCCTTGTTCCTAAATATCGCTATCGCTGCTTGTTTACTCGTTTTACCGCGTTACTACCGCTGCATTACTACTGCTTGTTTACTCGTCCCGGGCAAAGCACTTTTCCGGTGTCGTTGCCGTTGCTACTGCTTATTCATACCACCTGTATTTCACTATCTCTTCGCCGAACTAGTGCACCTATTAGGTGTGTTGGGGACACAAGAGACTTCTTGCTTTGTGGTTGCAGGGTTGCATGAGAGGGATATCTTTGACCTCTTCCTCCCCGAGTTCGATAAACCTTGGGTAATCCACTTAAGGGAAACTTGCCGCCGTTCTACAAACCTCTCGCTCTTGGAGGCCCAACACCGTCTACAAGAATAGAAGCTCCCGTAGACATCAAGCACTTTTCCGGCGCCGTTGCCGGGAGGAAAGGTAAAAAGGCACTCATACTCCGGTTCCGTGTAACAAGTACTTTTCCGGCGCCATTGTGTTTGTGCTCGAAGCTATTTCCTTTAGATCCCGCAATTGCATCTTTTTGTTTCTTGTTTACACTAGTTAGGCATAATGGAAAACAACAAAAAAATTAGTGAGCTTTTTAATCTTTTTCCTGATTTAGAATTGTTTGGTGCAAACATTAAAAAACCAATGGAACCTCATTTGCATGCTAGTAGCGATGTTATTAGTATGAATGCAATTAATGCTAATGCTATGGAGAAGTCTAAGCTTGGGGAAGCTAGTTTTCATGATCTTTTTAGCTTCCCATCTTTAGGGGAGAAAATTTGCTCTGATAATACTTTATCTCCCATATGCGATAACTCTAATGATGCTTGTGATATTTTAAATGCACCTACTGAAAGTATTCCATATAAAATACCTATGAAAATTATTGAACGTGTTATGGATAACCGCTATGAAGGGGATGGAACCGTGCATCCTGGAGATCATTTACTGTTTTTGCATGAATTATGCGGGTTATTCAAGTGTGCAGTATCTCTATGGATGAAGTGAAGAAGAAATTATTCTCTATGTCGTTGTCCGGTAAAGCGGCGCATTGGCATAAACTGCCGAAGGATGAGCATTCTCTTGATTGGAAGGATATTGTGCATCTATTTTATTCTAAATTCTATCCTCCAAGTGAAATTCACAAAGACCGAAACCGAATATATAATTTCTGGCCTCATGATGGAGAGAGTATTGCCCAAGCATGGGAGAGATTGAAGTCTTTAATGCTCAAATGCCCCAATCATGAGCTTCCGAGTAATATCATTATTGATAATTTCTATGCGAGACTTTCTCTTCAAGATAAGACTTTGCCGGATGCTACTTGTTCTGGATCATTCACGCGCAACAAAGAAGAGTTTAAAAGGGACCTTCTTGATCGGATTAAGGAGAACACTCGAAGATTGGGAGAACGACAAAGGTAAAGAGTCGGTATAAATTATGATTATGAATGCATTGAAACTTTTATGGATACCGATAAATTTCGAAATATGAGTGCTACTTATGGTCTTGACTCTCAAGTTGCTGCAAATCTTTATAAAGCCTTTGCTTCTCATTTTGAATTGCCTAAAAAGAATTTTGATAAGTATCATGAACCTTTTAAAGAGGCTTGCATGAAGAATGAAATTGTTGTTAATTATTGTAATGAGCATGCTCAAACTCCTAAGAATGTTATTTCCTATAAGCATGTTAATTTTTGTGGAATACATAGACCTTGTGGAATTAATCAAATCAAAGATGAATATTGTATCCATCATGCTAATGAAAAAACTAGAAAGTGGTTTAGGGCTCTAGATGATCTTGGTAAAAAAGTTTGTGCCCTCTATCCTTTTATTTGTGAAGTTTGCCATGAAGTGGGTCATTTTAATTTTCAATGCTCCTCCAATGATAATTTGAACCCAATGAGTGCTGCAAATTTGTATTGTGATGATGAAATTACTCCTAATCAGCATGATGAACTTACTTTATTTTTGGGGTGTGAAGAACTGTCGAGAAAAATCTCTTTGTTACATATGAGTGATCTTGATATTGATGATGTCCTGCATGGGTGTTTTTCTTATTGCATTGATAATAGCCATACAAATACTTACATACAAAATATTTTAGAAGATGACACCTTGCCAAAATATGATAGGACCGCTGTGTGTTTTCAACTAATTAATGAAAAGGAGGGATCCTCCCAAGTTTCTTCTATTGTTTCTGAAAGTAAATCAGGTTATGCGGACAAGCCACCCTTCGAGCCTCTTCCTCCTAAAGAAGGGAACGAGGAGAAGGAAGAGAAGAAGAAGAAGGGAACGAAGAAGAAAAAGAAGAATAAGAAGAAGGAGAATAAAAAGAAAGAGGTAACGGCGTATCCCCGCGTGAATGAGATAACGCTAGGTAACCGTAAGTATGTTGCTCCTAATGATTATTGTGACAATGAATCTGAATACGATGATCTTCCTATGCCCTTTACATACATTAGTGATCATGATTTGAATGAGCACACTACTTTTGATATTACAAATCTCCGGGAAACTAATTCTGAAAATGATGATAATAATTGCCATAGTGTCGTTACTATCCATGCTTCCTCCCATAATGATATAGAAAGCTCTAAGCTTGGGGAAGAGGTGTTTGAAAATCCTTTAGCTACTGGTCATTATGTTCTTGATACATCTCCTTCTAATAACAATGATGGTGTGGACACGGATAAACCGACCGTGAAAGATAACTATTCTATTTCCTATGATGACACTCGTGCCCCCGATCTCTCGATGATTATTATAAAGAATGCTATGATATAGGTTCTAACTATCCTTATGAAACTTGTCATAGTCATGATTGGATTACTAAAAACAATTCCCTTAATATGCAATTTGTTTACCATGTTCAAATTCTTGATAATAATCTTACTCCAATTACTATTAATGAGAATAACTCTTCTTATGCCAAATTTAATGATACTTCTATGCATATGAACCATGATAAGAATGTTTTAAGTGATGGGTATATTGTGGATTTCATCAATGATGCTACTGAAAGTTATTATGAGAGAGGGAAATATGGTTATATGCATTTCAATAATATTAAGTTTCCCCTCTTTATGTTGAGAATCTTGAAGTTACTCGTGTTTTATCCTCTTATGCTTGTCACTTTGTTCTTCATGAATTCATTTGTGTACAAGACTCCTCTTCATAGGAAGCATGTTAGACTTAAATGTGTTTTGGATTTGCTTCTTGATGCTCTCTTTTGCTCCGGATACTATTTCTGCGAGCGCAACATTAAAACCGCCGAGCCCATCTTAATGGCTATAAAGAAAGAACTTCTTGGGAGATAACCCATGTGTTATTTTGCTACAGTACTTTGTTTTATATTTGTGTCTTGGAAGTTGTTTACTACTGTAGCAACCTCTCCTTATCTTAGTTTTATGTTTTGTTGTGCCAAGTAAAGTCTTTGATAGTAAAGTAAGTACTAGATTTGGATTACTGCGCAGTTCCAGATTTCTTTGCTGTCACGAATCTGGGTCTAATTCTCTGTAGGTAACTCAGAAAATTATGCCAATTTACGTGAGTGATCCTCAGATATGTACGCAACTTTCATTCAATTTGGGCATTTTCATTTGAGCAAGTCTGGTGCCCTTTTAAAATTCGTCTTTACGGACTGTTCTGTTTTGACAGATTCTGCCTTTTATTTCGCATTGCTTCTTTCGCTGTGTTGGGTGGATTTCTTTGTTCCATTACCTTCCAAGTAGCTTTGAGCAATGTCCAGAAGTGTTAAGAATGATTGTGTCACCTCTGAACATGTGAGTTTTTGATTATGCACTAACCCTCTAATGAGTTTGTTTCGAGTTTGGTGTGGAGGAAGTTTTCAAGGGTCAAGAGAGGAGGATGATATACTATGATCAAGGAGAGTGAAAGCTCTAAGCTTGGGGATGCCCCGGTGGTTCACCCCTGCATATTCTAAGAAGACTCAAGCGTCTAAGCTTGGTGATGCCCAAGGCATCCCCTTCTTCATCGACAAATTATCAGGTTCCTTCTCTTGAAACTATATTTTTATTCGGCCACATCTTATGTACTTTACTTGGAGCGTCTCGTGTGCTTTTGTTTTTGTTTTTGTTTGAATAAATGCTTGTGTGGGAGAGAGACACGCTCCGCTGGTTCATATGAACACATGTGTTCTTCGCTTTATCTCATAGTATTCATGGCGAAGTTTCTTCTTCGTTAAATTGTTATATGGTTGGAATTGGAAAATGATACATGTAGTAAATTGCTATAATGTCTTGGATAATGTGATACTTGGCAATTGTTGTGCTCATGTTTAAGCTCTTGCATCATATACTTTGCACCCATTAATGAAGAAATACTTAGAGCTTGCTAATTTGGATTGCATATTTAGTTTCTCTAGAGTCTAGATAACATCTAGTATTGAGTTTTGAACAACAAGGAAGACGGTATGGAGTCTTATAATGTTTACAATATGTCTTTTATGTGAGTTTTGTCTGTACCGTTCATCCTTGTGTTTGTTTCAAATAACCTTGCTAGCCTAAACCTTGTATCGAGAGGGAATACTTCTCATGCATCCAAAATACTTGAGCCAACCACTATGCCATTTGTGTCCACCATACCTACCTACTACATGGTATTTATCCGCCATTCCAAAGTAAATTGCTTGAGTGCTACCTTTAAAATTCCATCATTCACCTTTGCAATATATAGCTCATGGGACAAATAGCTTAAAAACTATTGTGGTATTGAATATGTACTTATGCACTTTATCTCTTATTAAGTTGCTTGTTGTGCGATAACCATGCTTCCGGGGACGCCATCAACTATTCTTTGTTGAATATCATGTGAGTTGCTATGCATGTCCGTCTTGTCCGAAGTAAGAGAGATCTACCACCTTCATGGTTGGAGCATGCATATTGTTAGAGAAGAACTTTGGGCCGCTAACTAAAGCCATGATTCATGGTGGAAGTTTCAGCTTTGGACATATATCCTCAATCTCATATGAGAATAATAATTGTTGCCACATGCTTATGCATTAAAGAGGAGTCCATTATCTCGTTGTCCATGTTGTCCCGGTATGGATGTCTAAGTTGAGAATAATCAAAAGCGAGAAATCCAAAATGCGAGCTTTCTCCTTAGACCTTTGTACAGGCGGCATGGAGGTACCCCATTGTGACACTTGGTTAAAACATGTGCATTGCAAAGATCCGGTAGTCCAAGCTAATTAGGACAAGGTGCGGGCACTATTAGTATACTATGCATGAGACTTGCAACTTGTAAGATATAATGTACATAACTCATATGCTTTATTACTACCGTTGACAAAATTGTTTCATGTTTTCAAAATAAAAGCTCTAGCACAAATATAGCAATCGATGCTTTCCTCTTTGAAGGACCATTCTTTTACTTTTATGTTGAGTCAGTTCACCTATTTCTCTCCACCTCAAGAAGCAAACACTTGTGATTAACTCTGCATTGATTCTTACATACTTGCATATTGCAGTTGTTATATTACTCTATGTTGGCAATTATCCATGAGATATACATGTTACGAGTTGAAAGCAACCGCTGAAACTTAATCTTCCCTTGTGTTGCTTCAATGCCTTTACTTTGATTTATTGCTTTATGAGTTAACTCTTATGCAAGACTTATTAATACTTGTCTTGAAGTACTATTCATGAAAAGTCTTTGCTTTATGATTCACTTGTTTACTCATGTCATTACCATTGTTTTGATCGCCGCATCCACTACATATGTTTACAAATAGTATGATCAAGGTTATGATGGCATATCACTTCGTAACTTATCTTTGTTATCGTTTTACCTCGCTCGGGACGAGCGTAACTAAGCTTGGGGATGCTTGATACGTCTCCGACGTATCGATAATTTCTTATGTTCTATGCCATATTATTGATGATACCTACATGTTTTATGCACACTTTATGTCATATTCGTGCATTTTCCGGAACTAACCTATTAACAAGATGCCGAAGTGCCGCTTGTCGTTTTCGCTGTTTTTGGTTTCGTAAATCCTAGTAAAGAAATATTTTCGGAATCGGACGAAATCAAGACCGAGGGCCTTATAATTTCCGGAAGCTTCCAGAGCACCAGAGAAGAGTCGGAGGGGTGCCAGGGGGGCCCACACCACCTGGCCGCGCGGCCCAAGGGGGGGGCGCGCCCCCCTATGGTGGCACCACCCCGTGGCCCCTCCGACTCCGATTCTTCGCCTATTTAAGCCGTCGTGACCTAAAACATCGACGGAAAAGACGAACCTCCGTAAAGACTCCGTGGGCGCCGCCACATCGCGAAACTCCAATTCGGGGGACAGAAGTCTCGTTCCGGCACCCTGCCGGGACGGGGAATTGCCCCCGGAGCCGTCTCCACCGCCGTCTTCACCGCCATCTTCACCGCCATCGCTGCCTCCATGATGAGGAGGGAGTAATCCACCCCGAGGCTGAGGGCTCCGCTGTAGCTATGTGGTTCATCTCTCTCCCATGTACCTCAATACAATAATCTCATGAGCTGCTTTACATGATTGAGATTCATATGAGTTTTGTATCACCACTATTCTATGTGCTACTCTAGCAAAGTTATTAAAGTAGTTCTATTCCTCCTGCACGTGTGCAAAGGTAACAATGTGTGCACCGTGTTAGTACTTGGTTTATGCTATGATCATGATCTCTTGTAGATTGCGAAGTTAACTATTGCTATGATAATATTGATGTGATCTATTCCTCCTACATATGCATGAAGATTACAGTGTGCATGCTATGCTAGTACTTGGTTTAGTCTTTTGATCTATCTTACACTAAAGGTTACTAAAATATGAGCATTATTGTGGATCTTGTTAACTCCGGCATTGAGGGTTCGTGTAATCCTACGCAATGTGTTCACCATCCAACAAAAGTGTAGAGTATGCATTTATCTATTCTGTTATGTGATCAATGTTGAGAGTGTCCACTAGTGAAAGTCTAATCCCTAGGCCTTGTTCCTAAATATCGCTATCGCTGCTTGTTTACTTGTTTCTATCGCGTTACTACTGCTGCATTACTACTGCTTGTTTACTGTCCTGGGCAAAGCACTTTTCTGGTGCCGTTGACGTTGCTACTGCTTATTCATACCACATGTATTTCACTATCTCTTCGCCGAACTAGTGCACCTATTAGGTGTGTTGGGAACACAAGAGACTTCTTGCTTTGTGGTTGCAGGGTTGCATGAGAGGGATATCTTTGACCTCTTCCTCCCTGAGTTCGATAAACCTTGGGTATCCACTTAAGGGAAACTTGCTGCTGTTCTACAAACCTCTGCTCTTGGAGGCCCAACACTGTCTACAAGAATAGAAGCTCCCGTAGACATCAGCGGGCGCGGGATGGGTCGCCCCGTTGGAGATGCCCTGACACGCAGCGCAGCCAACGAAGGAAGACCAAAAACATTGCTCAGGTTGCTCAGGGCATCTCCAACCGAGCGACCCAAACGGACGCGCTGGGCCGTCCGTTTTGGGCCGTTTGCGTGCCCGAGCGGACGCGCGGACGGAGCCCCGCGTCCGCGCGTCCGTTTGGGTCGCACGCTGCGCCCAACGCAGCGGCCACCCATTTGGCCATTTGACCATTTGGCCTATTTCTTTGGAAAATAGGTCCTCTGGCCACAGATCCTTAGTTTGATATATAATAATATCTCGTAAACATAGAATAATATATAATAAACATAAAATATTATCAAATACCATAAAATATTATCAAATGTACCATGATAAATCAAATAAAATGTGCCATAGTTTGAGAAAAATATAAAAATTACAATTGAGATTGTCTAACTCAATTTGGGCGCTCGAGGATCTCCTTCTGTCTCTTCTCGAACCAAGCTCTCTTCGCCTCGCTCATGTTGGTCAAGTCGGCGTTCATGATGAGGTTGTCCTCGGCTTGGCGTTTGAGCTCAACTTCCTTCGCCTTCAGCTCCACCTCTTTGGCCCTTGCCATTTCTATGAGCTCAAGTTCTCTCTCTTTGAGCTCAAGTTCTTTAGCTTTGGTCTTGGCCTTGACCTCTTCAATCTCAAGCTTCTTCATGCTGGACATCAAAGAATTTCTTCCTGTCCTCTTCTTTCTCCCGGCGCCTCCTCTCATCCCTCTTGTCCGTGGACACCTCTCTCGTCCGCATGCATCTCCTTCAAAGTGCCATACAATAGCATGGACGACGCATCACGCTTCATGTCGGCTTTGGTTGACTTGTGGCCGCGTGGACGACTTGCACGAGAAGCGGAGCTACCGCAAGGCTGCCCACCATCAAGGTCAATGACCGTGGCATCTTTGGCGGGATTGTTGCCAGTCAAGGTCGCCATGTAGCCCTCGTACTACTCCTGGAACTTGGGGGTGCCGTGGAGTTCCTTCCAACAATGAGGGAAGGCAAAGGTCTTCTCTCCATTGTTGACTTTGTAGAATTCCAAAGCTCGCCACACCTAGAGCAAAGCGAGACAACAACGATAAACATATGTGCAAACATCGGATGAATAAGTTGAGGTTAAGAATCATACCAAGTCCTTCACACCCATGCCACTAACGGGGAGCCGCCTCGCGTGCTCATACGCCGCGTGGAACTTGTTGCATTCCGTTTGAATTGCTCCCCACCTCTTTTGGAGCGATATTTCGCTGCGGTCGCTCTCAAATGGCTCCTGTCCATATTTGCGATGTTCATGGAAGTATTCATAGATCCGGCGCTAGAATGCGGTCCCCTTCTGCTCGGCACCCGTCAACGCATCTTGCCCGATGGTCAACCATCCATCGACGAGCACCTTGTCCTCCTTCTCCGTGTAGTTGGCGGTTCGTTTGCTTACCCGGCGACCTCGAGCTTGTGCAGCTGCGGCTTGTGTGAGGCCCTCACCGAACAACGGCTCCTCCTCAATGTTTATGCTGCCGGGACGAGCGGTTGTGCCCTCCTCGTGTGTCAATGGGAGGTGGCCGGGGAGCCTCGCTGTGTCGAAGGATATGGCGGGGTCGTCGGCATTGTCTCGCGCGAAAGACGGAGGGGCCTGCACGGTGGACGGTGATCGCGCGCGCGCGGCCGACGGATCGTCGAACGAGGTTGCGTGCACCGGACGCCGCAGCTGCTCCCGTGTTCTTGGGGCCTTTGGAGTTCGCCGGCGCACGGTTCAGGTCAATGGACGAAGGTGACGGCCCCGTCATGGACTCGCCCACCTCCGGTGACCCATCCCGTGATCGGTACGCGTGCCGCCCATGCGCCCCCATTTCGTGCCCAAATAGGGCGGTCGGTGGGGCGATTGACCTTGGAGGAAGGGGCCGGGTCACGGAGGAGGCCGAGCTCCCCACCGAGGCCACGCCGGTGCCGGGGATGATCATGTGCTGGCCGAGCGCTGGGTGGCCGTAAAAGAGCATGGCCTGCGCCTGCTGCTCTTGAAGGACAGTGCTCTTCGCCTCCGTCTTGAGTTGGAGAAGCTGCTCCGCCGCCCGCTGCCGCTCCACCTCGGCAGCGGTTTCCCTCTTCCGTTGGTCGAGCGCCCTGCGGCGGTCGGCCCTCTTCTTGCTCTCGAGCTTCCTCTGCTCCGGGGTGAGGTCGGCCTTCGCCTTCTTCGTCGGCGGCCCGGGGGGGAGCTCGGCCTCCGCCAGTTCAGGAGCCGCCTCCACGGCAGGAGCGGCAACGGCCGCGGGTGCCTCCTCTCCGATGGTGGCGGTGGTGGCGGCGGCAGTCGCTTCGTCGGCCATCTCTAGGTTTTGGGAGTACAGTGGAGTGTTTTCTGTTTTGGGAGGCAGACATGCGGGCCAGGGGCGGACAAGGGAGGACGAGAGCGACCAGCCTTTCGCGTCCGCGGCCACGCAAACTCGTCCAAGATTTGGGCCGGGTTTTGGGTCGTCCCGGACGCCGCCCGTTTTAGGGATGGGTCCGCGCGCTGGGCCGCGGTTTTGTCCGTTTCGACCCATCCGGACGCGCGGGCGCGGGATGGGTCGCTCGGTTGGAGATGCCCTCAGGTGCCCGCTCACCCGTGGCCATGGATTACATGGGCCGTACCAACCTTTGCTTGTTTAAACCCCTACTTGGCCGGCCGGCCGACGCCTTTTCCCTGTTAAGTCCTTTCTTAACACACTCGCTCGCTCACTTCTCCGCTTGACAAAGCCATGCATGCATGCTATACCCCTAGTGGGGAGTTCAAGCTAGTGGGACTTTGTTTTTCTTCTAGTACGCTTTAGAACCCGTCCCGTTAGATTTTTACCGGTACCGGCTGGAGTATTATGTTTGTTAGGCAAATTTAAAATGACCGCGATAGTATATCCACATCCAACTTGTAGCTACTACTTGCTAGTGTAGCGCTAGATACGTGCAAACAGGGCTTAGTTTTTGCGACACGCTGAATTTCAGCGCCACTTGCACGGTCCACGCCGTCGCTTCTCGCCATCTCGGCAGGACTCCTGCGAGCGAGCTTCGCGGCCGTCCTGTCGCCCTCATCGCCCGCCGCCACCTGCCTTTCTTCCCAGGCAATACCTTTCCTTCAGTCTCATGATTTGATTTCGGTAATTCTACCGCTCACTCAACTTTTCCGGAACAATATCCATCCAAGTTTCTCAAGATAAGGAAAGCGCCGACGGTAGCTCCTTTGTTTAGGAATGTCATTTCACATCGGCGTGCCCTGTACGCCGTCTCCCAATTTTTTTTGTTTTTTTGGACCAAATTTACAACATTTTGCATGGTTTCAACAATTCAAATAATATTTTTACAGTGTTAAAAACATAAATTATTTTAGTATGAATAAATTGCAATAAATCATGCAACGATTTTCTGTTCGGACCATCAAATGCTCAACTAACGCATTATGTAGTTGGCATCTGCATCTCGAATTTGTCTTCATACATTCGGGGGAAAGCAACAAACTGAGCCGTTACCTGCTCAGCATCAGTAAGAGATCCCTGAAAATCAAATGGATGTTCATCATCCGATGGTGCCTCGCTCTCACTCTCAGTGATTATGTTATGGACGATCACACATACGTTCATCAACTCCTACATCCGAGACTCCGTCCAGGTGAGAGCAGTGTATAAAACAATAGAAAAAAGGTTGCTGGAGCACGCCACATGCCCGCTCTACATCCTTACGACATACTTTCTGGCATATCGCAAAATAAGATCCCTTCTCCGAAGCAGGATCTAGAATTATCTTCACACATGTAGCATATTGTGCATAGATACCATGGGCTAGATAGTACCCTTTATTGTATGTGTGACCGTTGATATCGAAGTTGACCGGAGAAGCATTTCCCTCAGCTAGCCTTGCAAACACCGGAGAGCGCTACAGCACGGGCACTTATGAAGCAAACACCACATAGTCTAGCCCAAACACTACAACCACTGCCCTGCAAAACCTGTAGAGACTCTCGAAGCATGTCGACTCGGCCATGCACATATAGTCATCGGCTGCATCTGGGGGACCTCCGTATATAATACATCGCATATATAGCAGTCGTGCACTTTTGAACGGATGAGAACCCCCACAAGCCAGTGCAGTATTTCTTGCACATGAAGTATGCGTCGTACTCCCTGACGCCGAACACAGTCTTCATGAACAACTCGTTGTTCATTCAAAATCGGCGCCGAAAATCCATGGGGATATGGATTGCGTCATCGGCGAAGTAGTCTGAGTCAAGTAGTAGCATGTCGGCTTGCCTACGTCGGTCATTGTTCGACGCCTTGCCAAACCCTCGAGCCGCCATGACGAGGGACGACGAGTACATGTTGGCGAAGGCTGGGAAGGTTGGTCAACATCACCTATTGTTGTTGCCGCTCGACGGTGGCATTGGCTTCCTCCTGCATGAACGGATGCACCATCATCTCGTTGTCGTATTCCATTGCGGCAATCTACCAAACACCTTGTGGGTGGTGGCCGTCGGGGAGACGTCGATGATGACGGTGGGTTCAACAAACAGACTGTGGGAGATGGCTACAACGGTAGTTTCTGGTCGGGAGGTCAAAGGTCAGGCACGGGGGAGGAGGTGGCGACGACAGCGATGGCGAGTCATGGGGTGGTAGGCGGATCAGAGGGGGCGGAGCGAAGCAGGTGGAAAATGGGAAAGTTTGTGTTGTGGATATACTTCATAGGTATACCATCGACATTGTCCGATTCCGGCAAGCCCGGGTGGCCCACAGATGGTGGTGATGACATATGGCCCACCGGGCGTCCCAGTTGTTGTTGATCAAGATGGAAGATGTCCAACCCAGGAACAAGGAGCCGGATCCCAACCGACCTATGAGGTAGCCGGATACGAACCACCCTACGAAGGTAGCCGGATCTGAACCGCCCTACGAAGGTAGCCGGATCCGAACCGCCCTACAGAGGTACCCGGATCCGAACCGACCTACAGACTTACCCGGATCCGAACCGACCTACAGAGTTACCCGGATCCGAACAGGTCTATGCCAGGAGTTTGATCCGTGAAGGCCCATGAAGGAAGCCGGATCCATGACGACAAGTTAGGAATAGGTGGATCCTTGACGTTCACGGCAATGTAATATTCCATAGTTAGGCAACTTGTATTCCGGGTAGGACTCTCCGTAGAAACCCTAGATCCGGGCGCCTATATAAGCCGGATCCTGGGAGCCCTAGAGGCAGATCTCAAAGTAGAAGCGAGACAACCACAACTCATTGTAACAACGCGAAAGCGCCCAGATAATTCCAGACAAGCAGCAGTAGGCCCTGTCATCGTGCGGGTGTTCGAAGCTGGGTAACTCGCGTACCACCGTCCCGTGTGCACTCCGCCCTATGGCCCCTACTTCTTCTCCCCCTCGTGAGGATCCCTCCTCCGAGGCAACGTCGATTAGGCAACGACAGTTGGCGCCCACCGTGGGGCCAGCGGCGTCTGGAGGCCGGAACCGGGAGGGTTCCACCATGGGAAGCTTCAACTTTCCGATCGTCCTTCTGTCGAATTCTGGATTCCGACTAGGACAGACCCCGTCAAGTTCTTCATCATCCCAATCGGCGGGTTACACGTCTTGATCGGCGAGACCGTCGATTTCGACGGAAACGCACTGGTAAGTACTGCAGCTACGACCGCCGCTGCGCTGGACGAAGCTGCAAATATTCGATCTGAGTTGCTGGACCTTCCTAAGGAAGACTCCGCCTTAGATCTGAAAATTTCAAATCCTGGTTTTGGTAGTCGGATCCGTACCTATATTTTGGTAGCCGGATCCATACCTATTTTTGGTTGCCGGATCCGCGCCTACGTTTTTGGTAGTCGGATCCGCACATGAATTTTTGGTTGCCGGATCCGAACCTACGTTTTTGGTAGTCGGATCCGCACCTATATTTTTGGTTGCCGGATCCGAGCCTACGTTTTTGGTAGTCGGATCCGCACCTATATTTTTGGTTGCCGGATCCGTGCCTACGTTTTTGGTAGTCGGATCCGCACCTGAATTTTTGGTTGCCGGATCCGAGCCTACGTTTTTGGTAGTCGGATCCGCACCTATGTTTTTGGTAGCCGGATCCATACCTATTTTTGGTAGTTGGATCCGCACCTATATTTTTTGTAGCCGGATTCATACCTATTTTTGGTAGTCGGATCCGCACCTATATTTTTGAAGCCGGATCCATACCAAAATTTTGGTAGGTGGATCCGCACCTAAATTTTTGGAAGTCGGATCCACACCTAAATTTTGGTAGGTGGATTCGCACCTACAGGACCACTGCGACAATCAATCTCGCACCGGCTCGATGGAACACCGAAGAAAAACCGCCACAACCGACGTTGACTCCGCTCCAAACAGCTAAGTCCCTATTTATATTTAATATTTTAAAACTTTATGATCATGAGATTAAGATTGGTTCACTCATATCCTGAGTCTTTTACCACTTTCACTGTTGGTCATATCTTTCCCACGTTGCCTCGCGCTCGTGAAAAACTTTGTACTGTTTTTGCCGCATAAGGCTCCGAGACTGCTGCAAAAATTCCGCTTTCGGGCGTTAGCTTAAGTTTTCTGGCCTACCCGTTTTCTGTTGTTTTATGTGTGGATTCCTTAGTAGTGACATCTCGGTACTTTAAGCCGGTCTCTGTTTCTGAGGTTCTTGATTGTTTCGCTATTAAGCGCTATCGCCTCAGCAGATGTTCTGTGTTTAAAGTTTGTCGTCTCGCGAAAAATCAAGCATATAAACGAGAAGAACGGAGAAACCAGCACTTGCTTAAAACATATAAATTACATTAACTGTTCAAGATAGTCGAGTTTTTTCCGCCTTGACAGTTTTATGTTGTTCAACCGCTGCATAGTTTTAGCTTTAAAACATTTGTTCAAAGGCCGTTTTTGTTCCGCCTTACATTTGTTCGTTGAACATGATCAAAGAAACAATTTAATACAAATATGTTTTTATGTTTATGTATCAGGTACATGACACTTGGACGTACAACAGTCCCCGAGGTTAGGCGGATCCATGGCGTGCACAGCTGGAAAAGCAACTTGAGTCTTGATTCCGCTATGCTTAGCCGGAACCAACCCTCGGGGGGTGCGGTTTGATCTTAGGTGAAAAGTGTGTTTCCTTTCGGGTATTAGTGCAAATTTCCGCCTAGATTCTTGGGATTTACGCTATTCCTAAGTCACATATAAAGATAAAGCTACTCTAAGAGCACCAAGCCGGATTTTCAAGTAAATTCACCTTGGCGCTCGGGGGCTACATCGATGAACTTCTCTTTGGAGCAACAAGCCGGAAATTTTCCACCTTGACGCTTGGGGGCTAAGTTTCTGAGCATCGAGTTTCCTTGGAGCAAGCCGACTCAAAGCTCGGGGGCTACATACATATGGTTATGTCAAGAAAATTTTCAAAGCTGGCGAAAATCTGGCTAACTAGTCGGATCCGCACCTATATATTTGGTAGCCAGATCCGCAACTAATTTTTGGTAGCCGGATCCATACCTATTTTTGGTAGCCGGATCCGCACCTCTTTTTTGGTAGCCGGATCTGCAACTAATTTTTGGTAGTCGGATCCGCACCTCAATTTTTGGTAGCCGGATCCGCACCTAATTTTTTGTTAGTCGGATCCGCACCTATATTTTGGCTAGTCAGATCCGAACCTACATTTGGCTAGTCGGATTCATACCGAAGATTACGTTGGATGGTGTCTCCGAAGAATCTGACCATTGGATTATGAAGTTTCCGACCAATACTTGGTTGGAGATATGAAGTTTGGAGTCCTTCAAGATTCTCTATTATTCGTTCCAGGCAAAGGATGAAGATACATGCGCAAGCTGAGCTGGATGGAAGAATGGTGAATCTTGGAGAACTCCGGGGGCTACTGTTGTGGATATACTTCATAGGTATACCATCGACATTGTCCGATTCCGGCAAGCCCGGGTGGCCCACATATGGTGGTGATGACATATGGCCCACCGGGCATCCCAGTTGTTGTTGATCAAGATGGAAGATGTCCAACCCAGGAACAAGGAGTCGGATCCCAACCGACCTATGAGGTAGCCGGATCCGAACCACCCTACGAAGGTAGCCGGATCTGAACCGCCATACGAAGGTAGCCGGATCCGAACCGCCCTACGAAGGTAGCCGGATCCGAACCGCCCTACAGAGGTACCTGGATCCGAACCGACCTACAGACTTACCCGGATCCGAACCGACCTACAGAGTTACCCGGATCCGAACAGGTCTATGCCAGGAGTCAGATCCCTGAAGGCCCATGAAGGAAGCCGGATCCATGACGACAAGTTAGGAATAGGTGGATCCTTGACGTTCACGGCAATGTAATATTCCATAGGTAGGCAACTTGTATTCCGGGTAGGACTCTCCGTAGAAACCCTAGATCCGGGCGCCTATATAAGCCGGATCCTGGGAGCCCTAGAGGCAGATCTCGAAGTAGAAGCGAGACAACCACAACTCATTGTAACAACGCGAAAGCGCCCAGATAATTCCAGACAAGCAGCAGTAGGCCCTGTCATCGTGCAGGTGTTCCGAAGCTGGGTAACTCGCGTACCACCGTCCCGTGTGCACTCCGCCCTATGGCCCCTACTTCTTCTCCCCCTCGTGAGGATCCTCCTCCGTGGTACCGTCGATTAGGCAACGACAGTTTGGCTGCCAAGAGGGTCTCGCGGAGCTAAATCCTACGTGAACGAAAGTGCCAGCGTGCGCAATTGAAGCCTCATCCAAAGAAGTCAGGATGAAATTGCCGACGATTTTATTAAGCTCAAAATCATGCTAGCTATTTTTGAGGAACGATGATGTGAGCTAAAAACGTCACCGGTTCCATAATAAAAATGATGGTGTAACAATTTTCGTTATCTCTGGGTAATGAAAATCGATCTGTGTGATCACTTTGGATTTATATATATTAAGACCGCTACGGGCATGCCGGTGAAGATGCTGTTACTCTTAGGGCATCTCCAAGTGGGACGACCCAAGCGGTCCGTTTTTTTGTTTGTTTGGGTCGGCCCGCGGATAGAATGCATCTCGCGGTTCGGCCGGAGGGACACCCCGCAGCGTCGCGACCCATTCAGTCCGGTGTTGGCCCCTTGCATTTCACCTCATTTCTCAAATGTTGCATACATATTGACTGATTTTCTTAAAGCAAATTAATAGAATTTGAGTAAAAACATAGCAAAAGACTACATCTTCTTCATCTTGGCGTCTCCTAGTCGTCCTCTTCGGAGTTGTAGTGGCGGCTGCACATGACCCCGTCGAAGACCTTGACGCTGAAGTCGCCATGGCCGTCGTACTTGAAGACGATAAAGTGCCCGGCCTCAATGTCGTTTGAGCGGGCGAAGCGCTTCCAACCGTTTTTGAGGAACATCTTCCCTTCGCCGTCGAACATCACCTCCGCCGGCCACATGCCGGTCGCGCAGGAGGACATGGTGGGGCTTTTTCCCTTCGACGATCGAAGTGAACCTCTAGGGCAGGCGCAACCTATCCCAGCTCATGCCCTGGTGGATGTTCACGCAAAAGTCGAAGCCGGAGAGGTCGATGGTGACGTGCTCGGGCGATGATGGTGGCGATGGCGACGACGATGCTGGTGGCTGACTCTAGCCTCTCCCGCTGCTCCTTCCTCGTCAGCCTCAGCTTCGGCCTCGGCCATGGCTCAGAGGACGTCCTAGGCGCCTCCCCTCGAGACTATGCCGCCGGCTGATACGTCTCAAACGTATCTATAATTTCTTATGTTCCATGCTACTTTTATGATGATACTCACATGTTTTATACACATTATATGTCATATTTATGCGTTTTCCGGAACAAACCTATTGACGAGATGCTGAAGTGCCAGTTCCTGTTTTCTGCTGTTTTTGGTTTCAGAAATCCTAGTAAGGAAATATTCTCGGAATCGGACGAAATCAATGCCCAGCATCCTATTTTTTCACGAAGCTTCCAGAACACCCGAGAGCCAGCAGAGGGGAGCCCTGTGGGCCCCAGATGATAGGCTGGCGCGGCCAGGGGGTGGGTCGCGCCCCCCTACTGTGTCGTCGCCTCGTCAGCCCTCCGACTCCGCCTCTTCGCCTATTTAAAGGTCCCTAACCTAAAACCTCGATACGAAAAAGCCACGGTACGAAAAATCTTCCAGAGCCGCCGCCATCGCGAAGCCAAGATCTGGGGGACAGGAGTCTCTGTTCCGGCACGCCGCCGGGACGGGGAAGTGCCCCCAGAAGGCATCTCCATCGACACCACCGCCATCTTCATCAACGCTGCTGCCTCCCATGAGGAGGGAGTAGTTCTCCATCGAGGCTCGGGGCTGTACCGGTAGCTATGTGGTTAATCTCTCTCCTATGTACTTCAATACAATGATCTCATGAGCTGCCTTACATGATTGAGATTCATATGAGTTTTGTATCACTATGCATCTATGTGTTACTCTAGTGATGTTATTAAAGTATTCTATTCCTCCTCCACGGTGTAATGGTGACAGTGTGTGCATCGTGAAGTACTTGGCATAGGTTATGATTGTAATCTCTTGTTGATTATGAAGTTAATTATTGCTATGATAGTATTGATGTGATCTATTCCTCCTTCATAGTGTGATGGTGACAGTGTGCATGCTATGTTAGTACTTGGTGTAATTGCAATGATCTATCATGCACTCTAAGGTTATTTAAATATGAACATTGAATGTTGTGGAGCTTGTTAACTCCGGCATTGAGGTGCTCTTGTAGCCCTACACAATTAGTGGTGTTCATCATCCAACAAGAGAGTGTAGAGTGGTTTTATTATGTGATCAATGTTGAGAGTGTCCACTAGTGAAAGTATGATCCCTAGGCCTTGTTTCTAAGCATCGAATCTCTGTTTATTTACTGTTCTGTTGCATGTTTACTCGCTGCCATATTTTATTCAGATTGTTATTACCACTCATATACATCCATATTACTTGTATTTCACTATCTCTTCGCCGAACTAGTGCACCTATACATCTGACAAGTGTATTAGGTGTGTTGGGGACACAAGAGACTTCTTATATCGTGATTGCGGGGTTGCTTGAGAGGGATATCTTTGACCTCTTCCTCCCTGAGTTCGATAAACCTTGGGTGATCCACTTAAGGGAAACTTGCTGCTGTTCTACAAACCTCTGCTCTTGGAGGCCCAACACTGTCTACAAGAATAGAAGCACCCGTAGACATCAAGCACTTTTCTGGCGCCGTTGCCGGGGAGGAAAGGTAAAACGCACTCATACTCCGGTCCCAGGTAACTAAGTACTTTTCTGGCGCCATTGTGTGTGTGCTCGAAGCTATTTCCTTTAGATCCTGCAATTGCATCTTTTTGTTTCTTGTTTACACTAGTAAGGCATAATGGAAAACATCTGTGAGCTTTTTGTACTATTTCCTGAGTCAAGACATGAATGGTTTAATGCGAAAATTAAAAAACCTATGGAACCTTATTTGCATGCTAGTAGTAATATTAGTATGAATGCTTTGAACACCATTGTTGATAATGATATAAAAAATTCTAAGCTTGGGGAGGTCGGTTTTGATGAAAATGATCTCTTTAGCCCTCCGGGTATTGAGGAGAAAGTTTATGTTGATTATGATATGCCTCCTATTTATGATGATTATAATGATAGTGGTCTTTTGGTGCCGCCTACTATGGAGGATAAATTTAATTATGATTACAATATGCCTCCTATATTTGATGATAGCTACTTTGTTGAATTTGCTCCCACTACAATTAATAAGAATGATTATGCTTATGTGGAGAGTAATAATTTTCTGCATGAGACTCATGATAAGAATGTTTCATTTGATAGTTATATTGTTGAGTTTGTTCATGATGCCACTGAAAGTTATTATGAGAGAGAAAAATATGGTTGTAGAAGTTTTCATGTTACTAAAACACCTCTCTATATGCTGAAATTTTTGAAGTTACACTTGTTTTATCTTTCTATGCTTGTTGCATCATGCTTCATGAATTTGTTTATTTACAAGATTCCTATGCATAGGAAGAATGTTAGGCTTAAATTTGTTTTGAACTTGCTTCTTGATGCTCTCTTTTGCTTCAACTCTTATTTCTTGCGAGTGCATCATTAAAACTGCTGAGCCCATCTTAATGGCTATAAAGAAAGCACTTCTTGGGAGATAACCCATGTCTTTATTTTACTACAGCAATTTTGTTTTATATTTGTGTCTTGGAAGTTCTTATTACTGTAGCAACCTCTCCTTACCTTTATTTTATTGCATTGTTGTGCCAAGTAAAGTCTTTGATAGTAAAGTCAATACTAGATTTGGATTACTGCGCAGAAACAGATTTCTTGCTGTCACGAATTTGGGTATGATTCTCTGTAGGTAACTCAGAAAAATCTGCCAATTTACGGGAGTGATCCTCAGATATGTACGCAACTTTCATTCAATTTGAGAATTTTCATCTGAGCAAGTCTGGTGCCTCTTTAAAATTCGTCTTTACGGACTGTTCTGTTTTGACAGATTCTGCCTTTTATTTCGCATTGCCTCTTTTGTTGTGTTGGATGGATTTCTTTGTTCCATTAACTTCCAGTAGCTTTGTGCAATGTCCGAAGTGTTAAGAATGATTGTGTCACCTCCGAACATGTGAATTTTTAATTATGCACTAACCCTCTAATGAGTTTGTTTTGAGTTTGGTGTGGAGGAAGTTTTCAAGGGTCAAGAGAGGAGGATGATACAATATGATCAAGAAGAGTGAAAAGTTTAAGCTTGGGGATGCCCCCGTGGTTCATCCCTGCATATTTCAAGAATACTCAAGCATTTAAGCTTGGGGATTCCCAAGGCATCCTCTTCTTCATCGACATATTATCAGGTTTCTTCTCTTGAAACTATATTTTTATTCGGTCACATCTTATGTACTTTACTTGGAGCGTCTGTGTGCTTTTATTTTCATTTTGTTATTTTCATTCTCTGAATAAATGCTTGTGTGGGAGAGAGACACGCTCCGCTGGTTCATATGAACACATGTGTTCTTAGCTTTAATCTTAATGTTGATGGCGAAGGTTGAAACTGCTTCGTTAATTGTTATATGGCTGGAAACAGAAAATGCTGCATGTGGTAATTGGTATAATGTTTTGAGTAATTTGATACTTGGCAATTGTTGTGCTCATATAGATCATGTTTAAGCTCTTGCATCATGTACTTTGTACCTATTAATGAAGAACTATATAGAGCTTGTTAAAATTTGGTTTGCATGATTGGTCTCTAGAGTCTAGATATTTTGTGGTTAAGGTGTTTGAACAGCAAGGAAGACGATGTAGAGTCTTATAATGCTTGCAAAATGTTCTGATGTAAGTTTTGCTGTACGGTTTTATACTTGAGTTTGCTTCAAACAACCTCGCTAGCCTAGCCTTGTATTGAGAGGGAATACTTCTCGTGCATCCAAATCCTTGAGCCAAAAACTATGCCATTTGTGTCCACCATACCTACCTACCACATGGTATTTCTCTGCCATTCCAAAGTAAATTACTTCATGTGCTACCTTTAAACAATTCAAAACTTTATTACTCCTTATTTGTGTCAATGTTTTATAGCTCATGAGGAAGTATGTGGTGTTTTATCTTTCAATCTTGTTGGGCAGCTTTCACCAATGGACTAGTGGCTTCATCCGCTTATCCAATAATTTTGCAAAAAGAGATGGCGCGGGGTTCCCAGCCCCCAATTAATCAACCTTCATTAATAATTCTCTTCACATGTTTTGCTCTGATTCATCAGTAAGCAACTTAATTTTGCAAATATACACTCCTTTATGGTATGTGAATGTTGGAAGGCACCCGAGGATTCGTTTAGCCATGGCTTGTGTAAGCAAAAGGTTGGGAGGAGTGTCAACCATAAATAAAACTAAAATACATGTGTAAACAAAAGAGAAGAGGGATGATCTACCTTGCTCGGTAGAGATAATGTCCTTCATGGGAGCCGCTCTTTGAAAGTCCGTTTGGCAAGGGGGTTAGAGTGCCCACTACCATTCGTTGACAACAACAAACACCTCTCAAAACTTTACTTTTATGCTCTCTATATGATTTCAAAACTTAAAAAAGCTCTAGCACATGATTTAATCCCTGCTTCCCTCTGCGAAGGGCCATTCTTTTAGTTTATCTTGAGTCAGTTTACCCATTCTTTCTATCTTAGAAGCAAACACTTGTGTCAAGTGTGCATTGATTCTTACATGTTTACTTATTGCACTTGTTATATTGCTTTATGTTGACAATTATCCATGAGATATACATGTTGAAGTTGAAAGCAACCGCTGAAACTTATATCTTCCTTTGTGTTGCTTCAATGCCTTTACTAAGAATTTATTGCTTTATGAGTAACTCTTATGCAAGTCTTATTGATGCTTGTCTTGAAAGTATTATTCATGAAAAGTATTTGCTATATGATTCATTTGTTTACTCATTATCTTCATCATTGCTTCGAATCGCTGCATTCATTTCATATGCTTTACAATAGTATTGATCAAGATTATGATAGCATGTCACTTCAGAAATTATCCTTGTTATCGTTTACCTACTCGAGGGCGAGTAGGAACTAAGCTTGGGGATGCTTGATACGTCTCAAAAGTATCTATAATTTCTTATGTTCCATGCTACTTTTATGATGATACTCACATGTTTTATACACATTATATGTCATATTTATGCGTTTTCCGGAACTAACCTATTGACGAGATGCCGAAGTGCCAGTTCCTTTTTTCTGCTGTTTTTGGTTTCAGAAATCCTAGTAAGGAAATATTCTCGGAATCGGACGAAATCAGCCCAGCATCCTATTTTTTCACGAAGCTTCCAGAACACCCGAGAGCCACCAGAGGGGAGCCCCGTGGGCCCCAGATGATAGGCTGGCACGACCAGGGGGTGGGCCGCGCCCCCCTATTGTGTCGTCGCCTCGTCAGCCCTCCGACTCCGCCTCTTCGCCTATTTAAAGGTCCCTGACCTAAAACCTCGATCCGAAAAAGCCACGGTACGAGAAACCTTCCAGAGCCGCCGCCATCGCGAAGCCAAGATCTGGGGGACAGGAGTCTGTGTTCCGGCACGCCGCCGGGACGGGGAAGTGCCCCCGGAAGGCATCTCCATCGACACCACCGCCATCTTCATCAACGCTGCTGTCTCCCATGAGGAGGGAGTAGTTCTCCATCGAGGCTCGGGGCTGTACCGGTAGCTATGTGGTTAATCTATCTCCTATGTACTTCAATACAATGATCTCATGAGCTGCCTTACATGATTGAGATTCATATGAGTTTTGTATCACTATGCATCTATGTGTTACTCTAGTGATGTTATTAAAGTATTTTATTCCTCCTCCACGGTGTAATGGTGACAGTGTGTGCATCGTGAAGTACTTGGCGTAGGTTATGATTGTAATCTCTTGTAGATTATGAAGTTAATTATTGCTATGATAGTATTGATGTGATCTATTCCTCCTTCATAGTGTGATGGTGACAAGTGTGCATGCTATGTTAGTACTTGGTGTAATTGCAATGATCTATCATGCACTCTAAGGTTATTTAAATATGAACATTGAATGTTGTG